>NC_134559.1:30749486-30864264 GCF_025594145.1 Primulina tabacum
CCGTTACGTAAATTATGGATAAAACAGTCGAAATAATTGTTTTAATGAGTTAACCGTCTCCGGAGTAATCTGCGTCATACCCTTCCGCACAGAACCGGCTCACGACAACAAAAATCGATAAATGTTCCCAGAAAATAGAAAAAAAAATAAGAAGAAGGAAATAACGAATGTAAAGCTATTATTATGCCTGGGATACGATAAAATGGAACCGGAATCGAATTTCGAACTTCCTAAGCGGATTTCTCGAGGAAACGAAAGCTTAACAGAAGCGTAAATCGCAAATTAGAGGGTCTTAGAGAAGGAATTCGGCTAAAATCTCGTCAGCTCATTGCGTAGTAATGAGTCTCGTCCGTTTGCCCGTTTACAATCAAATTAGCCTACAATTTGTCCAAATCGGCAGTGCCCGAGCTACTTCATTTCACATGCTTATCTGGTCCCCGATCGAGATTCAGATGATTTGAGCCGAAAATCGTCTGTCAACAAGTAATCAAAAATAGAAAAACACGAAAAGGATGCAACACGAGGACTATCCAAGGAGGTCACCCATCCTAGTCTTGCTCTCGCCCAAGCACGCTTAACTTCGGAGTTCTGATGGGATCCGGTGCATTAAGATCTGGTATGATCGCACCCGACATTGAGTGGGAGTTTATTCTTATATCCCTCGAGTAGTGTAGAGCGGGCGGCGATGGACAACACGCGGCACTGCTCTCGCCCAATCATAACCATGAAGTTAAGCGTTCTAGCGAGATGGCAGAGCTAGGATGGGTGACCCCCTGGAAGACCTCGTGTCGCGATCGTTTTCGTAAATATGGATAAAACAGTCGAAATATTTTTTTTTAATGAGTTAACCGTCTCCGGAGTAATCTGCGTCATACCCTTCCGCCACAGAACCGGCTCACGACAACAAAAATCGATAAATGTTCCCAGAAATAGAAAAAAAATAAGAAGAAGAAAATAACGAATGTAAAGCTATTATTATGCCTGGGATACGATAAAATGGAACCAGAATCGAATTTCGAACTTCCTAAGCGGATTTCTCGAGGAAACGAAAGCTTAACAGAAGCGTTAAATCGCAAATTAGAGGGTTCTTAGAGAAAGAATTCGGCTAAAATCTCGTCACTCATTGCGTAGTAATGAGTCCTCGTCTGTTTGCTCGTTTACAACTAAATTAGCCTACAATTTTGTCCAATACCGGCAGTGCCGAGCTACTTTCATTTCAAATGTCTTATCTGGGTCCAGATCGAGATTCAGATGATTTGAGCCGAAAATCGTCTGTCAACAACGTAATCAAAAATAGAAAAAACACGAAAAAGGGGTGCAACACGAGGACTTCCAAAGGGGTCACCCATCCTAGTACTGCTCTCGCCCAAGCCTGCTTACCTTCGGAGTTCTGATGCGATCCGATGCATTATTGCTGGTATGATCGCCACCGAACAAGAGTGGATGTTTATTCTTATATCCCTCGAGTACGTGTGGAAGCGGGCGGCGATGGACAACACGCGGCACTGCTCTCGCCCAATCATAACCATGAAGTTTAAGCGTTCCTGACGCGATGGCAGAGCTAGGATGGGTGACCTCCCTGGGAAGACCTCGTGTCCGCGACCGGTTACGTAAATTATGGTTAAAAAAGTCGAAATAATTGTTTTTAATGAGTTAACCGTCTCCGAAGTAATCTGCGTCATACCCTTCCGCACAGAACCAGCTCACGACAACAAAAATCGATAAATGTTCCCAGAAAATAGAAAAAAAATAAGAAGAAGGAAATAACGAATGTAAAGCTATTATTAAGTCTGGGATACGATAAAATGGAACCGAAATCGAATTTCGAACTTCCTAAGCGGATTTCTCGAGGAAACGAAAGCTTAACAGAAGCGGTAAATCGCAAATTAGAGGGTCTTAGAGAAGGAATTCGGCTAAAATCTCGTCAGCTCATTGCGTAGTAATGAGTCTCGTCCGTTTGCCCGTTTACAATCAAATTAGCCTACAATTTTGTCCAAATCCGGCAGTGCCCGAGCTACTTTCATTTCACATATCTTATCTGGTCCCGATCGATATACAGATGATTTGAGCCGAAAATCGTCTGTCAACAAGTAATCAAAAATAGAAAAACACGAAAAAAGGTGCAAAACGAGGACTTCCCAGGGGGTGACCCATCCTAGTACTGCCCTAGTCCAAGCACGCTTAATTTCGGAGTTTTAATGGGATCCGGTGCATTAGTGCTGGTATGATCGCACCCGACATTGAGTGGGATGTTTATTCTTATATTCCTCGAGTACGTGTGGAACGGGCGGCGATGGACAACACGCGGCACTGCTCTCGCCCAATCATAACCATGAAGTTAAGCGTTCTGGCGCGATGGTAGAGCTAGGATGGGTGACCTCCCTGGGAAGACCTCGTGTCGCGACCGGTTACGTAAATTATGGTTAAAACAGTCGAAATAATTGTTTTTATTGAGTTAACCGTCTCCGGAGTAATCTGCGTCATACCCTTCCGCACAGAACCGGCTCACGACAACAAAAATCGATAAATGTTCCCAGAAAATAGAAAAAAAAATTATGAAGAAGGAAATAACGAATGTAAAGCTATTATTATGCCTGGGATACGATAAAATGGAACCAGAATCGAATTTCAAACTTCCTAAGCGGATTTCTCGAGGAAACGAAAGCTTAACAGAAGCGGTAAATCGCAAATTAGAGGGTCTTAGAGAAGGAATTCGGCTAAAATCTCGTCAGCTCATTGCGTAGTAATGAGTCTAGTCCGTTTGCCCGTTTACAATAAAATTAGCCTTCAATTTTGTCCAAATCCGGCAGTGCCCGAGCTACTTTCATTTCACATGTCTTATCTGGTCCCGATCGAGATTCAGATTATTTGAGCCGAAAATCGTCTGTCAACAAGTAATAAAAAATAGAAAAACACGAAAAGGTGTGCAACACGAGGACATCCCAGGGGGTCACCCATCCTAGTACTGCTCTTGCCCAAGCACGCTTAACTTCGGAGTTCTGATGGGATCCGGTGCATTAGTGCTGGTATGATCGCACCCGACATTGAGTGGGATGTTTATTCTTATATCCCTCGAGTGCGTGTGGAGCGGGCAGCGATGGACAATACGCGGCACTGCACTCGCCCAATCATAACCATGAAGTTAAGCGTTCTGGCGCGATGGCAGAGCTAGGATGGGTGACCTCCCTGGGAAGACCTCGTGTCGCGATCGTTTACGTAAATTATGGATAAAACAGTCGAAATAATTGTTTTTAATGAGTTAACCGTCTCCGGAGTAATCTGCGGCATACCCTTCCGCACAGAACCGGCTCACGACAACAAAAATCGATAAATGTTCCCAGAAAATAGAAAAAAAAATAAGAAGGAAATAACGAATGTAAAGCTATTATTATGCCTGGGATACGATAAAATGGAACCGGAATCGAATTTCGAACTTCCTAAGCGGATTTCTCGAGGAAACGAAAGCATAACAGAAGCGTTAAATCGCAAATTAGAGGGTCTTAGAGAAGGAATTCGGCTAAAATCTCGTCAACTCATTGCGTAGTAATGAGTCTCGTCCGTTTGCCCGTTTACAATCTAATTAGCCTACAATTTTGTCCAAATCCGGCAGTGCCCGAGCTACTTTCATTTCTCATGTTTTATCTGGTCCCGATCGAGATTCAGATGATTTGAGCCGAAAATCGTCTGTCAACAAGTAATCAAAAATAGAAAAACACGAAAAGGGGTGCAACACGAGGACTTCCAAGGAGGTCACCCATCCTAGTACTGCTCTCGCCCAAGCACGCTTAACTTCGGAGTTCTGATGGGATCCGGTGCATTAGTGCTGGTATGATCGCACACGACATTGAGTGGGATGTTTATTCTTATATCCCTCGAGTACGTGTGGAGTGGGCGGCGATGGACAACACGCGGCACTGCTCTCGCCCAATCATAACCATGAAGTTAAGCGTTCTAGCGCAATGGCAGAGGTAGGATGGGTGACCTCCCTGGGAAGACCTCGTGTCGCGACCGTTTACGTAAATTATGGATAAAACAGTCGAAATAATTGTTTTTAATGAGTTAACCGTCTCCGGAGTAATCTGCGTCATACCCTTTCGCACAGAACCGGCTCACGACAACAAAAATCGATAAATGTTCCCAAAAAATAGAAAAAAAAATAAGAAGAAGAAAATAACGAATGTAAAGCTATTATTATGCTTGGGATACGATAAAATGGAACCAGAATCGATTTTCGAACTTCCTAAGCGGATTTCTCGAGGAAACGAAAGCTTAACAGAAGCGTTAAATCGCAAATTAGAGGGTCATAGAGAAGGAATTCGGGTAAAATCTCGTCAGCTCATTGCATAGTAATGAGTCTCGTCTGTTTGTCCGTTTACAATCAAATTAGCCTACAATTTTGTCCAAATCAGGCAGTGCCCGAGCTACTTTCATTTCACATGTCTTATCTGGTCCCGATCGAGATTCAGATGATTTGAGCCGAAAATCGTCTGTCAACAAGTAAACAAAAATAGAAAAACACGAAAAGGGGTGCAACACGAGGACTTCCCAGTGGGTCCCCCATCCTAGTACTACTCTCGCCCAAGCACGCTTAACTTCGGAGTTCTGATAGGATCCGATGCATTATTGCTGGTATGATCGCACCGAACAAGAGTGGGATGTTTATTCTTATATCCCTCGGGTACGTGTGGAGCGGGCGGCGATCGACAACACGCGGCACTGCTCTCGCCCAATCATAACCATGAAGTTAAGCGTTCTGGCGCGATGGCAGAGCTAGGATGGGTGACCTCCCTGGAAAGACCTCGTGTCGCGACCGGTTACGTAAATTATGGTTAAAAAAGTCGAAATAATTGTTTTTAATGAGTTAACCGTCTCCGAAGTAATCTGCGTCATACCCTTCCGCACAGATACGGCTCACGACAACAAAAATCGATAAATGTTCCCAGAAAATAGAAAAAAATTAAGAAGAAGGAAATAACGAATGTAAAGCTATTATGAAGTCTGGGATACGATAAAATGGAACCGAAATCGAATTTCGAACTTCCTAAGCGGA
The DNA here is from genome assembly GCF_025594145.1 of Primulina tabacum. NCBI lineage: Eukaryota > Viridiplantae > Streptophyta > Magnoliopsida > Lamiales > Gesneriaceae > Primulina > Primulina tabacum. The sequence goes on from NC_134559.1 coordinate 30,754,537, forward strand.
TTTCTCAAGGAAACGAAAGCTTAACAGAAGCGATAAATCGCAAATTAGAGGGTCTTATTGAAGGAATTCGGCTAAAATCTCGTCAGCTCATTGCGTAGTAATGAGTCTCGTCCGTTTGCCCGTTTACAATCAAATTAGCCTACAATTTTGTCCAAATCCGGCAGTGCCCGAGCTACTTTCATTTCACATGTCTTATCTGGTCCCGATCGAATTCAGATGATTTGAGCCGAAAATCGTCTGTCAACAAGTAATCAAAAATAGAAAAACACGAAAAAAGGTGCAAAACGAGGACTTCCTAGGGGGTGACCCATCCTAGTACCGCTCTAGTCCAAGCACGCTTAACTTCGGAGTTCTGATGGGATCCGGTGCATTAGTGCTGGTATGATCGCACCCGACATTGAGTGGGATGTTTATTCTTATATCCCTCGAGTACGTGTGGAGCGGGCGGCGATGGACAAAACGCGGCACTGCTCTCGCCCAATCATAACCATGAAGTTAAGCGTTCTGGCGCGATGGTAGAGCTAGGATGGGTGACCTCCCTAGAAAGACCTCGTGTCGCGACCGGTTACGTAAATTATGGTTGAAACAGTCAAAATAATTGTTTTTAATTAGTTAACCGTCTCCGGAGTAATCTGCGTCATACCCTTCCGCACAGAACCGGCTCACGACAACAAAAATCGATAAATGTTCCCAGAAAATAGAAAAAAAAATAAGAAGAAGAAAATAACGAATGTAAAGCTATTATTATGCTTGGGATACGATAAAATGGAACCAGAATCGATTTTCGAACTTCCTAAGCGGATTTCTCGAGGAAACGAAAGCTTAACAGAAGCGTTAAATCGCAAATTAGAGGGTCATAGAGAAGGAATTAGGGTAAAATCTTGTCAGCTCATTGCGTAGTAATGAGTCTCGTCCGTTTGCCCGTTTACAATCAAATTAGCCTACAATTTTGTCCAAATCCGGCAATGCCCGAGCTACTTTCATTTCACATGTCTTATCTGGTCCCGATCGAGATTCAGATGATTTGAGCCGAAAATCGTCTGTCAACAAGTAATCAAAAATAGAAAAACACGAAAAGAGGTGCAACACGAGGACTTCCCAGGGGGTCACCCATCCTAGTACTGCTCTCGCCCAAGCACGCTTAACTTCGGATTTCTGATAGGATCCGGTGCATTAGTGCTGGTATGATCGCACCCGACATTGAGTGGGATGTTTATTCTTATATCCCTCGAGTACGTGCGGAGCGGGCGGCGATGGACAACACGCGGCACTGCTCTCGCCCAATCATAACCATGAAGTTAAGCGTTCTGGCGCGATGGCAGAGCTAGGATGGGTGACCTCCCTGGAAAGACCTCATGTCGCGACCGGTTACGTAAATTATGGTTAAAAAAGTCGAAATAATTGTTTTTAATGAGTTAACCGTCTCCGAAGTAATCTGCTTCATACCCTTCCGCACAGAACCGGCTCACGACAACAAAAATCGATAAATGTTCCCAGAAAATAGAAAAAATAAGAAGAAGGAAATAACGAATGTAAAGCAATTATTATGCCTGGGATACGATAAAATGGAACCGGAATCGAATTTCGAACTTCCTAAGCGGATTTCTCGAGGAAACGAAAGCTTAACAGAAGCGTTAAATCGCAAATTAGAGGGTCTTATAGAAGGAATTCGGCTAAAATCTCGTCAACTTATTGCGTAGTAATGAGCCTCGTCTGTTTGCCCGTTTACAATCAAATTAACCTACAATTTTGTCCAAATTCGGGTAAAATCTCGTCAGCTCATTGCGTAGTAATGAGTCTCGTCCGTTTGCCCGTTTACAATCAAATTAGCCTACAATTTTGTCCAAATCCGGCAGTGCCCGAGCTACTTTCATTTCACATGTCTTATCTGGTCCCGATCGAGATTCAGATGATTTGAGCCGAAAATCGTCTGTCAACAAGTAATCAAAAATGAAAAACACTAAAAAGGGATCAACACGAGGACTTCCCAGGGGACCCATCCTAGTACTGCTCTCGCCCAAGCACGCTTAACTTCGGAGTTCTGATGGGATCCGGTGCATTAGTGCTGGTATGATCTCACTCGACATTGAGTGGGATGTTTATTCTTATAGCCCTCGAGTACGTGTGGAGCGAGCGGCGATGGACAACACGCGGCACTGCTCTCGCCCAATCATAACCTTGAAGTTAAGCGTTCTGGCGCGATGGCAGAGCTAGGATGGGTGACCACCCTGGGAAGAACTCGTGTCGCGACCGTTTACGTAAATTATGGATAAAACAATCGAAATAATTGTTTTTAATGAGTTAATCGTCTCCGGAGTAATCTGCGTCATACCCTAACGCACAGAGCCGGCTCACGACAACAAAAATCGATAAATGTTCCCAGAAAAAAGAAAAAAAATAAGAAGAAGGAAATAACGAATGTAAAGCTATTATTATGCCTGGGATACGATAAAATGGAACCGGAATCGAATTTCGAACTTCCTAAGCGGATTTCTCGAGGAAACGAAAACTTAATAGAAGCGGTAAATCTCAAATTAGAGGGTCTTAGAGAAGGAATTCGTCTAAAATCTCATCTGCTTATTGCGTAGTAATGAGTCTCGTCCGTTTGCCCGTTTACAATCAAATTAGCCTACAATTTTGTCTAAATCCGGCAGTGCCCGAGCTACTTTCATTTCACATGTCTTATATTGTCCCGATCGAGATTCAGATGATTTGAGCCGAAAATCGTCTGTCAACAAGTAATCAAAAATTGAAAAACACGAAAAGGGGGGCAACACGAGGACTTCCCAGGGGGTCATCCATCCTAGTTTGCTCTCGCCCAAGCACGCTTAACTTCGGAGTTCTGATGGGATCCGGTGCATTAGTGCTGGTATGATCTCACTCGACATTGAGTGGGATGTTTATTCTTATATCCCTCGAGTACGTGTGGAGCGGGCGGCGATGGACAACACGCGGCACTGCTCTCGCCCAATCATAAACACGAAGTTAAGCGTTCTGGCGCGATGGCAGAGCTAGGATGGGTAACCTCTCTGAGAAAACCTCGTGTCGCTACCGTTTACGTAAATTATGGATAAAACAGTCGAAATAATTGTTTTTAATGAGTTAACCGTCTCCGGAGTAATCTACGTCATTCCCTTCCGCACATAACCGGCTCACGACAACAAAAAACGATAAATGTTCCCAGAAAATAGAAAAAAATAAGAAGAAGGAAATAACGAATGTAAAGCTATTATTATGCCTGGGATACGATAAAATGGAACCGGAATCTAATTTCGAACTTCCTAAGCGGATTTCTCGAGGAAACGAAAGCTTAACAGAAGCGGTAAATCGCAAATTAGAGGGTCTTAGAGAAGGAATTCGGCTAAAATCTCGTCAGCTCATTGCGTAGTAATGAGTCTAGTCCGTTTGCCCATTTGCAATCAAATTAGCCTACAATTTTGTCCAAATCCAGCAGTGCCCGAGCTACTTTCATTTCACATGTCTTATCTGGTCCCGATCGAGATTCAGATGATTTGAGCCGAAAATCGTCTGTCAACAAGTAATAAAAAATAGAAAAACACAAAAAAGGGTGCAACATAAGGGCTTCCCAGGGGGCCACCCATCCTAGTACTACTCTCGCCCAAGCACGCATAACTTCGGAGTTCTGATGGGATCCGTGCATTAGTGCTGGTATGATCTCACCCGACATTGAGTGGGATGTTTATTCTTATATCCCTCGAGTACGTGTGGAGCGGGCGGCGATGGACAACACGCGGCACTGCTCTCGCCCAATCATAACCATGAAGTTAAGCGTTCTAGCGCGATGGCAGAGCTAGGATAGGTGACATCCCTAGAAAGACCTCGTGTCGCGACCGGTTACGTAAATTATGGATAAAACAGTCGAAATAATTGTTTTTAATGAGTTAACCGTATCTGGAGTAATCTGCGTCATACCCTTCCGCACAGACCCGGCTCACGGCAACAAAAATCGCTAAATTTCCCCTGAAAATAGAAAAAAAATAAGAAGAAGAAAATAGCGAATGTAAAGCTATTACTATGCTTGGGATACGATAAAATGGAACCGGAATCGAATTTCGAACTTCCTAAGCGGATTTCTCGAGGAAACGGAAGCTTAACAGAAGCGATAAATCGCAAATTAGAGGGTCTTAGAGAAGGAATTTAGCAAAAATATTGCCAGCTCATTGCGAAATAATGAGTCTCGTCCGTTTGCCCGTTTACAATCAAATTAGCCTACAATTTTAACCAAATCCGGCTGTGCCCGAGCTACGTTGATTTCACATGTCTTATTTGGTTCCGATCGAGATTAAGATGATTTGAGCCGAAAATCATCTGTCAACAAGTAATCAAAAATAGAAAAACACGAAATGGCGTGCAACAAGAGGACTTCCCAAGGGGTCACCCATCCTAGTACAGCTCTCGCCCAAGCACGCTTAACTTCCGAGTTCTGATGGGATCCAGTGCATTAGTGCTGGTATGATTGCACCCGAAATTTAGTGGGATGTTTATTGTTATATCCCTCGAGTACGTGTGGAGCAGGCGGCGATGGACAACACGCGGCACTGCTTTCGCCCAATCTTAACCATGAAGTTAAGCGTTCTGGCGTGATGGCAGAGCTAGGATGGGTGACCTCCCTGGGAAGTCCTTGTGTCGCGACTGTTTACGTAAATTATGACTAAAACAGTCGAAATAATTGTTTTTAATGAGTTAACCGTCTCCGGAGTAATCTGCGTCATACCCTTCCGCACAGAACCGGCTCACGACAACAAAAATCGATAAATGTTCCTAGAAAATAGAAAAAAAATAAGAAGAAGGAAATAGCGAATGTAAAGCTATTATTATGCCTGGGATACGATAAAATGGAACCGGAATCGAATTTCGAACTTCCTAAGCGGATTTCTCGTGGAAACGGAAGCTAAACAGAAGCGGAAAATCGCAAATAATAGGGTCTTAGAGAAGGAATTTAGCTAAAATACCGCCAGCTCATTGCGAAGTAATGAGTCTCGTCCGTTTGCCCGTTTACAATCAAATTAGCCTATAATTTTGTCCAAATCCGGCAGTGCCCGAGCTACGTTGATTTCACATGTCTTATCTGGTCCCGATCGAATTCAGATGATTTGAGCTGAAAATCGTCTGTCAACAAGTAATCAAAAATAGAAAAACACGAAAATGGGTGCAACACGAGGACTTCCCAAGGGGTCACCCATCCTAGTACTGCTCTCTCCCAAGCACGCTTAACTTCGGAGTTCTGATGGGATCTGGTGCATTAGTGCTGGTATGAACGCACCCGACATTGAGTGGGTTGTTTATTCTTATATTCCTCGAGTACGTGTGGAACGGGTGGCGAGGGACAACACGCGGCACTGCTCTCGCCCAATCAGAACCATGAAGTTAAGCGTTCTGGCGCGATGGCAGAGCTAGGATGGGTGACCTCCCTGGAAAGTCCTCGTGTCGCGACTGTTTACGTAAATTATGGCTAAAACAGTCGAAATAATTGTTTTTAATGAGTTAAATTTCTCCGGAGTAATCTGTGTCATACCCTTCCGCACAAAACCGGCTCACGACAACAAAAATCGATAAATGTTCCTAGAAAATAAAAAAAAAATAAGAAGAAGAAAATAACGAATGTAAAGCTATTATTATGCTTGGGATACGATAAAATGGAACCAGAATCGATTTTCGAACTTTCTAAGCGGATTTCTCGAGGAAACGAAAGCTTAAGAGAAGCGTTAAATCGCAAATTAGAGGGTCATAGAGAAGGAATTCGGGTAAAATCTCGTCAGATCATTGCGTAGTAATGAGTCTCGTCTGTTTGCCCGTTTACAATCAAATTAGCCTACAATTTTGTCCAAATCCGGCAGTGCCCAAGCTACTTTCATTTCACATGTCTTATCTGGTCCCGATCGAGATTCAGATGATTTAAGCCGAAAATCGTCTGTCAACAAGTAATCAAAAATAGAAAAACACGAAAAGGGGTGCAACACGAGGACTTCCCAGGGGGTCACCCATCCTAGTACTGCTCTCGCCCAAGCAAGCTTAACTTCGGAGTTCTGATGGGATCCGATGCATTAGTGCTGTTTTGATCGCACTCGATATTGATTAGGATGTTTATTCTTATATCCCTCGAGTACGTGTGGAGCAGGCGGCGATGGACAAAACGCGGCACTGCTCTCGCCCAATCAGAACCATGAAGTTAAGCGTTCTGGCGCGATGGCAGAGCTAGGATGGGTGACCTCCCTGGTAAGTCCTCGTGTCGCGACCGTTTATGTGAATTATGGCTAAAAAAGTCAAAATAATTGTTTTTAATGAGTTAACCGTCTCTGGAGTAATCTGCGTCATACCCTTCCGCACAAAACCGGCTCACAACAACATAAATCGATAAATGTTCCCAAAAAATAGAAAAAAATTAAGAAGAAGAAAATAGCGAATCTAAAGCTATTATTATGCCTGGGATATGATAAAAAGAAACTGGAATCGAATTTCAAACTTCCTAAGTGGATTTTTTCGAGGAAACGGAAGCTTAACAGAAGCGGTAAATCGGAAATTAGAGGGTCTTAAAGAAGGAATTCGGCTAAAATCTTGCCAGCTCATTGCGAAACAATGAGTCTCGTTCGTTTGCCCGTTTACAATCAAATTAGCCTACAATTTTGTCCAAATCCGTCAGTGCCCGAGCTACGTTGGTTTCACATGTCTTATCTGGTCCCGATCGAGATTCAGATGATTTGAGCCGAAAATCGTCTGTCAACAAATAATCAAAAATAGAAAAACACGAAAAGAGGTGCAACACGAGGACTTCCCAGGGAGTCGCCCCTTCTAGTACTGGTCTCGCCCAAGCACGCTTAACTTCGGAGTTCTGATGGGATCCGGTGCATTAGTGCTGGTATGATCGCTGCCGACATTGAGTGGGATGTTTATTCTTATATGCCCTCGAGTACGTGTGGAGCGGGCGGCGATGGACAACACGCGGCACTGCTCTCGCCCAATCAGAACCATGAAGTTAAGCGTTCTGGCGCGATGGCAGAGCTAGGATGGGTGACCTCCTTGAGAAGTCCTCGTGTCACGACCGTTTAAGGAAATTATGGATAAAACAGTCGAAATAATTGTTTTTAATGAGTTAACCGTCTCCGGAGTAATCTGCGTCATACCCTTCCGCACAGAACCGGCTCATGACAACAAAAATCGCTAAATATTCCCAAAAATAGAAAAAAAATGGGAAGAAGAAAATATCGAATGTAAAGCTATTATTATGCCTGAGATACGATAAAATGGAACCAGAATCGAATTTCAAACTTCCTAAGTGGGTTTCTCGAGGAAACAGAAGCGGTAAATCGCAAACTACAGGGTCTTAGAAAAGGAATTCGGATAAAATCTCGCCGCCTCATTGCGCAGTAATGAGTCTCGTTCGTTTGCCCGTTTACAATCAAATTAGCTTACAATTTTGTCCAAATCTAGCAGTGCCCGTGCTACGTTGATTTCACATGTCTTATGTGGTCCCGATCGAGATTTAGATGATTTGAGCCGAAAATCATCTGTGAACAAGTAATCAATCAAAAATTTAAAAACACGAAAAGGGGTGCAACACGAGAACTTCCCAGGGGTCACCTAACCTAGTACTGCTCTCGCCCAAGCACACTTAACTTCGGAGTTCCGATGGGATCCGGTGCATTAGTGATGGTATGATCACACCCGACATTGAGTGGGATGTTTATTCTAATATCCCTTGAGTACGTGTGGAGCGGGCGGCGATGGACAACACGCGGCACTGTTCTCGTTCAATTAGAACCATGAAGTTAAGCGTTCTGGTGCGATGGCAGAGCTTGGATGGGTGACCTACCTGGGAAATCCTTGTGTCGCGACCGTTTACGTAAATTATGGCTAAAACAGTAGAAATAATTGTTTATAATGAGTTAACGTCTCCGAAGTAATCGGCATCATACCCTTCCGCACAGAACCGCCTCAAGACAACAAAAATCGCTAAATGTTCCCAGAAAATAGAAAAAAAAATAAGAAGAAGAAAATAGAGAAAGTAAAGCTATTATTATACTTGGGATACGATAAAATGAAACCGGAATCGAATTTCGGACTTTCTAAGCGGATTTCTAGAGGAAACGGAAGTTTAACAGAAGCTGAAAATCGAAAATTAGAGGGTCTTATAGAAGAAATTCGGCTAAAATCTCGCCAGCTCATTGCGGAGTAATGAGTATCGTTCTTTTGCCTGTTTACAATCAAATTAGTCTACAATTTTTTCCAAATCCGGCAGTGCCCGAGCTACGTTGATTTCACATGTCTTATCTGGTCCCGATCGTGATTCAGAGTATTTGAGCCCAAAATCTTCTGTCAACATGTAATCAAAAATAGAAAAACACGAAAAGGGGTGCAACACGAGGACTTCCAAGGGGGTCACCCATCCTAATACTGTTATCGCCCAAGCATGCTTAACTTCGGAGTTCGATGGGATCCGGTGCATTAGTTCTGGTATGATCGCACCCGACATTGAGTGGGATGTTTATTCTTATACCCTTCGAGTACGGGTGGAGCAGGCGGCGATTGACAACACGCGGCACTGCTCTCGCCCAATCACAACCATGAAGTTAAGCGTTCTGGCGCGATGGCAGAGCTAGGATAAATGACCTCCCTGGGAAGTCTTCGTGTCGCGACCGTTTACGTAAATTATAGCTAAAACAGTCGAAATAATTGTTTTTAATGAGTCAACCGTCTCCGGAGTAATCTGCTTCATACACTTCCGGATAGAACCGGCTCACGACAACAAAAATCGCTAAATGTTCCCAGAAAATAGAAAAAAAAATAAGAAGAAGAAAAGAGCGAATGTAAAGCTATTATTATGCTTGGGATACAATAAAATTGAACCGGAATCGAATTTCGAACTTTCTAAACGGATTTCTCGAGAAAACAGAAGCTTAACAGAAGCGGAAAATTGCAAATTAGAGTGTCTTAGAGAAAGAATTCGGCTAAAATCTCGCCAGCTCATTGCGGAGTAATGAGTCTCGTTCGTTTGCCCGTTTACAATCAAATTAGGCTACAATTTTTCAGAATCCGGCAGTGCTCGAGCTACGTTGATTTCACATGTCTTATCTGGTCCCGATCGTGATTCAGATGATTTGAGCCGAAAATCGTCTGTCAACAAGTAATCAAAAATAGAAAAACACGAAAAGGGGTGCAACACGAGGACTTCCAAGGGGGTCACCCGTCCTAGTACTGCTATCGCCCAAGCACGCTTAACCTCGGAGTTCCGATGGGATCCGGTGCATTAGTGCTGGTATGATCGCACCCGACATTGAGTGGGATGTTTATTCTTATATCCCTCGAGTACGTGTGGAGCGTGCGGCGATGGACAACACGCAGCACTGCTCTCGCCCAATGAGAACCATGAAGTTAAGCGTTCTGGCGAACCGGAATCGAATTTCGAACTTCCTAAGCGGATTTCTCGTGGAAACGGAAGCTTAACAGAAGCGGAAAATCGCAAATTAGAGGGTCTTAGAGAAGGAATTCGGCTAAAATCTCGCCAGCTTATTGCGGAGTATTGAGTAACGTTCGTTTGCCCGTTTACAATCAAATTAGGCTACAATTTTGTCCAAATCCGGCAGTGCCCGGGCTACGTTGATTTCACATATTTTATCTGGTCCGATCGAGATTCAGAAGATTTTAGCCAAAAATCGCCTATTAAAAATTAATCAAAAATAGAAAAACGCGAAAAAAGGTGTAACACGAGGACTTCCCAGGGGGTCACCCATCCTAGTATTGCACTCGCCCAAGCATGCTTAACTTCGAAGTTCTGATGGGATCCGGTGCAGTAGTGCTGGTATGGTCGCTCCCGACGTTAAGTGGGATTTTTATCCTTATATCCCTCGAGTACGTGTGGCGCGGGCGGTGATGGACAACACGCGGCACTGCTCTCGCCCAATCAGAACCATGAAGTTAAGCGTTCTGGCGCGATGGCAGAGCTAGGATGGGTGACCTCCCTGGAAAGTCCTCGTGTCGCGATCGTTTACGTAAATTATAGCTAAAATAGTCGAAATAATTGTTTTTAATGAGTTAACCGTCTCCGAAGTAATCTGCATCATAACCTTCCGCACAGAACCGGCTCACGACAGCAAAAATCGCTAAATGTTTCCAGAAAATAGAAAAAAAAATAAGAAGAAGAAATTAGCGAATGTAAAGCTATTATTATGCCTGGGATACGATAAAATGGGACCGGAATCGAATTTCTGACTTCCTAAGCGGATTTCTCGAGAAAACGGAAGCTTAACAGAAGCGGAAAATCGCAAATTAGAGGGTCTTAGAGAAAGAATTCGGCTAAAATCTCGCCAGCTCATTGCGGAGAAATGAGTAACGTTCGTTTGCCCGTTTACAATCAAATTAGGCTACAATTTTGTCCAAATCCGACATTGCCCGAGCTACGTTGATTTCACATATCTTATCTGGTCCTATCGAGATTCAGAAGATTTGAGCCAAAAATCGTCTTTTACAAGTTAATCAAAAATAGAAAAACACGACAAGAGGTGTAACACTAGTACTGCACTTGCCCAAGCACGCTTAACTTCTGAGTTCTGATGGGATCCGGTGCATTAGTGCTGGTATGACCGCTCCCGACATTAAGTGGGATGTTTCTTCTTGTATCCCTCGAGTACGTGTGGCGCGGACGGGGATGGACAACACGCGGCACTGCTCTCGCCCAATCAGAACCATGAAGTTAAGCGTTCTGGCCCGATGGCAGAGCTAGGATGGGTGACCTCCCTGGAAAGTCCTCGTGTCACGACCGTTTACGTAAATTATGGATAAAACAGTCGAAATAATTGTTTTTAATGAGTTAACCATCTCCGGAGTAATATGGGTCATACCCTTCCGCACAGAACGTGCTCAAGACAACAAAAATCGGTAAATGTTCCCAGAAAATAGAAAAAAAAAATTAGAAGAAGAAAATAGCGAATGTAAAGCTATTATTATCCCATTGATACGATAAAATGGAACCGGAATCGAATTTCGGACTTCGTAAGCGGATTTCTGGAGGAAACGGAAGCTTAACAGAAGCGGAAAATCGCAAATAAGAAGGTCTTAGAGATGGAGTTCGGCCAAAATCTCGCCAGCTCATTGCAGAGTAATAAGTCTCGTCGTTTTCCCGTTTACAATAAAATTAGGCTTCATTTTTGTCCAAATCCGGCAGTGCCCGAGCTACGTTGATTTCACATGTCTTATCTGGTCCCGATCGTGATTCAGATGATTTGAGCCGAAAATCATCTGTCAACAAGTAATCAAAAATAGAAAAACACGAAAAGGGTGCAACACGAGGACTTCCAAGGGGGTCGCCCACCCTAGTACTGCTCTCGCCCAAGCACGCTTAACTTCGGAGTTCTGATGGGATCCGATGCATTAGTGTTGGTATGATCGCACCCGACATTGAGTGGGATGTTTATTCTTATATCCTTCGAGTACGTGTGGAGCGGGCGCCGATGGACAACACGCGACACTGTTCTCGCCCAATCAGAACCATGAAGTTAAGCGTTCTGGTGCGATGCCAGAGCTTGGATGGGTGACCTCCCTAGGAAGTCCTTGTGTCGCGACCGTTTACGTAAATTATGGATAAAACTGTCGAAATAATTTTTTTAATGATTTAACCGTCTCCGGAGTAATATGCGTCACCCTTCCGCACAGAACCTGCTCAAGACAACAAAAATAGCTAAATGTTCTCAGAAAATATAAAAAAAATTAGAAGATGAAAATAGCGAATGTAAAGCTATTATTATGCCTGGGATACGATAAAATGGAACCGGAATCGAATTTCGGACTTCCTAAGCGGATTTCTCGAGGAAACAGAAGCTTAACAGAAGCGGAAAATCGCAAATTAGAGGGTCTTAGAGAAAGAATTCGGCTAAAATCATGCCAGTTTACTGCGGAGTAATGAGTCTCGTTCGTTTGCCCGTTTACAATCAAATTAGCCCACAATTTTGTCCAAATCCGGCAGTGCCCGAGCTACGTTGATTTCACATGTCTTATCTGGTCCCGATCGAGATTCAGATGATTTCAGCCGAAAATCGTCTATCAACAAATAATCAAAAATAGAAAAACACGAAAAGAGGTGGAACACGAGGACTTCACAGGGGGTCGCCCATCCAAGTACTGGTCTCGCCCAAGCACGCTTAACTTCGGAGTTCTGATGGGATCCGGTGCATTAGTGCTGGTATGATCGCTCTCGACATTGAGTGGGATGTTTATTCTTAAATCCCTCGAGTACGTGTAGAGCGGGCGGCGATGGACAACACGCGGCACTGCTCTCGCCCAATCAGAACCATGAAGTTAAGCGTTCTGGCGCGATGGCAAAGCTAGGATGGGTGACCTCCCTGGGAAGTCCTCGTGTCGCGACCGTTTACGTAAATTATAGCTAAAACAATCGAAATAATTGTTTTTAATGAGTTAACCGTCTCCGGAGTAATCTGCATCATACCCTTCCGCACAGAACCGGCTCACGACAACAAAAATCGCTAAATGTTCCCAGAAAATAGAAAAAAATAGGAAGAAAAAAATAGCGAATGTAAAGCTATTATTATACCTGTGATACGATAAAATGGAACCGGAATCGAATTTCGGACTTCCTAAGCGGATTTTTCGAGGAAACGGAAGCTTAACAGAAGCGGAAAATCGCAAATTAGAGGGTCTTAGAGAAGGAATTCGGCTAAAATCTCGCCAGCTTATTGCGGAGTAATGAGTAACGTTCGTTTGCCCGTTTACAATCAAATTAGGCTACAATTTTTTCCAAATCCGGCAGTGCCCGGGCTACGTTGATTTCACATGTCTTATCTGGTCCTGATCGTGATTCAGATGATTTGAGCCGAAAATCATCTGTCAACAAGTAATCAAAAATAGAAAAACACGAAAAGGGGTGCAACACGAGGACTTCCAAGGGGGTCACCCATCCTAGTACTGCTCTCGCCCAAGCACGCTTAACTTCGGAGTTCTGATGGGATCCGGTGCATTAGTGCTGGTATGATCGCACCCGACATTGAGTGGGATGTTTATTCCTATATCCCTCGAGTACGTGTGGAGCAGGCGGCGATGTACAACACGCGGCACTGCTCTCGCCCAATCAGAACCATGAAGTTAATCGTTCTGGCGCGATGGCAGGGCTAGGATGGGTGACCTCCCTGGGAAGATCTCGTGTCGCGACCGTTTACGGAAATGAGTCAACCGTCTCCGGGGGTAATATGCGTCATACCCTTCCGCACAGAAACTGCTCAAGACAACAAAAATCGCTAAATGTTCCCAGAAAATAGAAAAAAAATTGAGAAGAAAAAAATAGCAAATGTAAAGCTATTATTATATCGGAATACGATAAAATGAAACAGAAATCGAATTTAGAACTTGCTAAGCGGATTTCTCGAGGAAATGGAAGCTTAACAGAAGCGGAAAATCGCAAATTAGAGGGTCTTAGAGAAGGAATTCAGCTAAATCTCGCCAGCTCCTTGCGGAGTAATGAGTCTCGTTCGTTTGCCCGTTTACAATCAAATTAGCCCACAATTTTGTCCAAATCCGGCAGTGCCCGAGCTACGTTGATTTCACATGTCTTATCTGGTCCCGATCGAGATTCAGATGATTTCAGCCGAAAATCGTCTATCAACAAATAATCAAAAATAGAAAAACACGAAAAGAGGTGGAACACGAGGACTTCACAGGGGGTCGCCCATCCAAGTACTGGTCTCGCCCAAGCACACTTAACTTCGGAGTTCTGATGGGATCCGGTGCATTAGTGCTGGTATGATCGCTCTCGACATTGAGTGGGATGTTTATTCTTAAATCCCTCGAGTACGTGTAGAGCGGGCGGCGATGGACAACACGCGGCACTGCTCTCGCCCAATCAGAACCATGAAGTTAAGCGTTCTGGCGCGATGGCAAAGCTAGGATGGGTGACCTCCCTGGGAAGTCCTCGTGTCGCGACCGTTTACGTAAATTATAGCTAAAACAATCGAAATAATTGTTTTTAATGAGTTAACCGTCTCCGGAGTAATCTGCATCATACCCTTCCGCACAGAACCGGCTCACGACAACAAAAATCGCTAAATGTTCCCAGAAAATAGAAAAAAATAGGAAGAAAAAAATAGCGAATGTAAAGCTATTATTATACCTGGGATACGATAAAATGGAACCGGAATCGAATTTCGGACTTCCTAAGCGGATTTTTCGAGGAAACGGAAGCTTAACAGAAGCGGAAAATCGCAAATTAGAGGGTCTTAGAGAAGGAATTCGGCTAAAATCTCGCCAGCTTATTGCGGAGTAATGAGTAACGTTCGTTTGCCCGTTTACAATCAAATTAGGCTACAATTTTTTCCAAATCCGGCAGTGCCCGGGCTACGTTGATTTCACATGTCTTATCTGGTCCTGATCGTGATTCAGATGATTTGAGCCGAAAATCATCTGTCAACAAGTAATCAAAAATAGAAAAACACGAAAAGGGGTGCAACACGAGGACTTCCAAGGGGGTCACCCATCCTAGTACTGCTCTCGCCCAAGCACGCTTAACTTCGGAGTTCTGATGGGATCCGGTGCATTAGTGCTGGTATGATCGCACCCGACATTGAGTGGGATGTTTATTCCTATATCCCTCGAGTACGTGTGGAGCAGGCGGCGATGTACAACACGCGGCACTGCTCTCGCCCAATCAGAACCATGAAGTTAATCGTTCTGGCGCGATGGCAGGGCTAGGATGGGTGACCTCCCTGGGAAGATCTCGTGTCGCGACCGTTTACGGAAATGAGTCAACCGTCTCCGGGGGTAATATGCGTCATACCCTTCCGCACAGAAACTGCTCAAGACAACAAAAATCGCTAAATGTTCCCAGAAAATAGAAAAAAAATTGAGAAGAAAAAAATAGCAAATGTAAAGCTATTATTATATCGGAATACGATAAAATGAAACAGAAATCGAATTTAGAACTTGCTAAGCGGATTTCTCGAGGAAATGGAAGCTTAACAGAAGCGGAAAATCGCAAATTAGAGGGTCTTAGAGAAGGAATTCAGCTAAAATCTCGCCAGCTCCTTGCGGAGTAATGAGCCTCGTTCGTTTTCCCGTTTACAATCAAATTAGGCTTCAATTTTGTCCAAATCCGGCAATGCCCGAGCTACGTTGATTTCACATGTCTTATCTGGTCCCGATCGTGATTCAGATTATTTGAGCCGAAAATCATCTGTCAACAAGTAATCAAAAATAGAAAAACACGAAAAGGGGTGCAACACGAGGACTTCCCAGGCGGTTACCCATCCTAGCACGCTTAAGTTCGGAGTTCTGAAGGGATCCGGTGCATTAGTGCTGGTATGATCGCACCCGACATTGTGTGGGATGTTTATTCTTATATCCCTCGAGTACGTGTGGAGCGGGCGGCGATGGACAACACGCGGCACTGCTCTCGCCCAATAAGAACCATGAAGTTAAGCGTTCTGGCGCGATGGCAGAGCTAGGATGGGTGACCTCCCTGGGAAACCCTCGTGTCGCGACCGTTTACGTAAATTATAGCTAAAATAGTCGAAATAATTGTTTTTAATTAGTCAACCGTCTATGGAGTAATCTACGTCATACCCATCCGCACAGAACCGGCTCACGACAACAAAAATCGCTAAATGTTCACATAAAATAGAAAAAAAATAAGAAGAATAAAATAGCGAATGTAAAGCTATTATTATGCCTGGGATACGATAAAATGAAACCAGAATCGAATTTCGAACTTTCTAAACGGATTTCTCGAGGAAACGGAAGCTTAACAGAAGCGGAAATTCGCAAATTAGAGGGTCTTAGAGAAGGAATTCGGCAAAAATCTCTCCAGCTCATTGCGGAGTAATGAGTCTCGTTCGTTTGCCCGTTTACAATCAAATTAGGCTACAACTATGTCCAAATGCGGCAGTGACCGAGCTACGTTCATTTCACATGTCTTATCTGGTCCTGATCGTGGTTCAGATGATTTTAGCCCAAAATCGTCTTTCAACAAGTAATCAAAAATAAAAAATCGGACTTCCCAGGGGGTCACCCATCCAGGGGCGATGGACAATACGCGGCACTGCTCTCGCCCAATCAGAACCATGAAGTTAAGCGTTCTGGCACGATGGCAGAGCTAGGATGGGTGACCTCCCTGGAAAGTCCTCGTGTCGTGACCGTTTACATAAATTATCGCTAAAACTGTTGAAATAATTTTTTTTAATGAGTTAACCATCTCCGGAGTAAGCTGCGTCATACCCTTCCGCACAAAACCGGCTCACGACAACAAAAATCGCTAAATGTTCCCAGAAAATAGAAAAAAATTAAGAAGAAAAAAAGTAGCGAATGTAAAGCTATTATTATGCCTGGGATACGATAAAATGGAACCGGAATCGAATTTCGGAATTCCTAAAAAGATTTCTCGAGGAAACGGAAGCTTAACCGAAGCGAAAAATCGCAAATTAGAGGGTCTTAGAGAAGGAATTCAGCTAAAATCTCTCCAGCTCATTGCGGAGTAATGAGACTCGTTCGTTTGCCCGTTTACAATCGAATTAGCCTACAATTTTGTCCCAATCCGGCAGTGCCCGAGCTACGTTGATTTCACATGTCTTATCTGGTCCTGATCCAGATTCAGATGATTTGAGCCGAAAATCGTCTGTCAACAAGTAATCAAAAATAGAAAAACACGAAAAGGGGTGCAACACGAGGACTGCCTAAGGGGTCACCCATCCTAGTACTGCTCTCTCCCAAGCACGCTTAACTTAGTAGTTCTGATGGGATCCGGTGCATTAGTTCTGGTATGATCGCACCCGACATTGAGTGGGATGTTTATTCTTATATCCCTCGAGTACGTGTGGCGCGGGCGGCAATGGACAACACGCGGCACTGCTCTCGCCCAATCAGAACCATGAAGTTAAGCGTTCTGGCGAGATGCCAGAGCTAGGATGGGTGACCTCCCTGGAAAGTTCTCGTGTCGCGAACGTTTACGTAAATTATAGCTTAAACAGTAAAAATAATTGTTTTTAATGAGTAAACCATTTCCGGATTAATCTGCGTCATACCCTTCCGCACAGAACCGGCTCACGACAACAAAAATCGCTAAATGTTACCAGAAAATTGAAAAAAAAATAAGAAGAAGAAAATAGCGAATGTAAGGCTATTTTTATGCCTCGGATACGATAAAATGGAATCAGAATCGAATTTCGGACTTCCTAAACGGATTTCTTGAGGAAACGGAAGTTTAACAGAAGAGGAAAATCGCAAATTAGAGGTTCTTATAGAAGGAATTCGGCTTAAATCTCGCCAGCTCATTGCAGAGTAATGAGTCTCGTTCGTTTGCCCATTTACAATCAAATTAGGCTACAATTTTGTCCAAATCCGGCAGAGCCCGAGCTACGTTGATTTCACATGTCTTATCTGGTGCCGATCAAGATTCAGATGATTTGAGCCGAAAATCGTCTGTCAACAAGTAATCAAAAATAGAAAAACAAGAAAAAGGGTGCAACACGAGGACTTCCCCGGGGGTCACCCATCCTAGTACTGCTGTCGCCCAAGCACGCTTAACTTCGAAGTTCTGATGGGATCCGGTGCATTAGTGCTGGTATGATCGCACCCGACATTGAGTAGGATGTTTATTCTTATATCCCTCGAGTACGTGTGGTGCGGGCGGCGATGGACAACACGCGGCACTGCTCTCGCCTAATCAGAACCATGAAGTTAAACGTTCTGGCGCGATGCCAGAGCTAGGATGGGTGATCTCCCTGGAATGTCCTCGTGTCGTGATCTTTTACATAAATTATCGCTAAAACTGTTGAAATAATTGTTTCTAATGAGTTAACCATCTCCGGAGTAATTTGCGTCATACCCTTCCGCACAAAACCGGCTCACGACAACAAAAATCGCTAAATGTTCCCAGAAAATTGAAAAAAAAATAAGATGAAGAAAATAACGAATGTAAGCTATTATTATGCCTGGAATACGATAAAATGGAACAGAAATCGAATTTAGAACTTGCTAAACGGATTTCTCGAGGAAACGGAAGCTTAACAGAAGCGGAAAATCGCAAATTAGAGGGTCTTAAAGAAGGAATTCGGCTAAAATCTTGCTAGCTCATTGCGGAGTAATGAGTCTCGTTCGTTTGCCCGTTTACAATCAAATTAGCCTACAATTTTGTTCAAATCCGGCAGAGCCCGAGCTACGTTGATTTCACATGTCTTATCTGGTGTCGATCGAGATTCAGATGATTTGAACCGAAAATCGTCTGTCAACAAGTAATCAAAAATAGAAAAACAAGAAAAGGGGTGCAACACAAGGACTTCCCAGGGAGTCGGGTCACCCATCCTAGTACTGCTCTCGCCCAAGCACATTTAACTCCGGAGTTCTGATGGGATCCGGTGCATTAGTGCTGGTATGATCGCAACCGACATTGAGTGGGATGTTTATTCTTATATCCCTCGAGTATGTGTGGAGCGGGCGGCGATGGACAACACGCGGCACTGCACTCGCCCAATCAGAACCATGAAGTTAAGCGTTCTGGCGCGATGGCAGAGCTAGGATGGGTGACCTCCCCAAAAAGTCCTCGTGTCGCGACCGTTTACGTAAATTATGGCTAAATCAGTCGAAATAATTGTTTTCAATGAGTTAACAATCTCCGGAGTAATATGCATCATACCCTTCCGCCCAGAACCGGCTCACGACAACAAAAATCGTTAAATGTTCCCAGAAAATAGAAAAAAAAATAAGAATAAGAAAATAGCGAATGTAAAGCTATTATTATGCCTTGGATACGATAAAATGGAACCGGAATTGAATTTTGGACTTCCTAAGCGGATTTCTCGAGGAAACAGAAGCTTAACAGAAGCGGAAAATCGCAAATTAGAGGGTCTTAGAGAAGGAATTCGGCTAAAATCTCGCCAGCTTATTGCAGAGTAATGAGTCTCATTCGTTTGTCCGTTTACAATCAAATTCGGCTACAACTTTGTCCAAATCCGGCAGTGCCCGAGATAAGTTGATTTCACATGTCTTATCTGGTCCTGATCGAGATTCAGATGATTTGAGCCAAAAATAGTCTGTCAACAATTAATCAAAAATAGAAAAACACGAAAAGAGGTGCAACACGAGGAATTTCAAGGGGCTCACCCATCCTGGTACTGCACTCGCCCAACCACACTTAACTTCGGAGTTCTGATGGGATCCGGTGCATTACTGCTGGTATGATCGCACCCGACCTTGAGTGGGATGTTTATTCTTTTATCCCTCGTGTACGTTTGGAGCAGGCGGCGATGGACAACACGCGGCACTACTCTATCCCAATCAGAACCATGAAGTTAATCATTCTGGCGCGATGGCAGAGATAGGATGGGTGACCTCCCTGGGAAGTCCTCGTGTCTAGACGGTTTACGTAAATTATGGCTAAAACAGCCGAAATAATTGTTTCAAATGAGTTAACCATCTCCGGAGTAATCGGCGTCATACCCTTCCGCGCAGAACCGGCTCACGACAACAAAAATCGCTAAATGCTCCCAAAAAATAGAAAAAAAAATAAGAATTAGAAAATAGCGAATGTAAAGCTATTATTATGCCTGGGATACGATAAAATAGAACCGGAATCGAATTTCGGACTTCCTAAGCGGATTTCTCGAGGAAACGAAAGCTTAAAAGAAGCGGAAAATCGCAAATTAGAGGGTCTTAGAGAAGGAATTCGGCTAAAATCTCGCCAGCTCATTGCGGAGTAATGAGTCTCGTTCGTTTTCCCGTTTACAATCAAATTAGGCTACAATTTTGTCCAAATCCGGCAGTGCCTGAGCTACTTTGATTTCACATGTCTTATTTGGTCCCGATCGATATTCAGATGATTTGAGCCGAAAATCGTCTGTCAACAAGTAATCAAAAATAGAAAAACACGAAAAGGGGTGCAACACGAGGAAATCCCAGGAGGTCACACAGCCTAGTACAGCTCTCGTCCAAGCACGCTTAACTTCGGAGTTCTGAGGGGATCCGGTGCATTAATGCTGGTATGATTGCACCTGACATTGAGTGGGATGTTTATTCTTATATCCCTCGAGTATGTGTGGAGCGGGCGGCGATGGACAACAAGCGGCACTGCTCTCGCCCAATCAGAACCATGAAGTTAAGCGTTTTAGCGCGATGGCAGAGCTAGGATGGGTGACCTCCCTAGGAAGTCCTCCTGTCGCGACCGTTTACGTAAATTATGGCTAAAACAATCGAAATAATTGTTTTTAATGAGTTAACCATCTCCGGAGTAATCTGCATCATACCCTTCCGCACAGAACCGGCTCACGACAACAAAAATCGCTAAATGTTCCTAGAAAATAGAAAAAAAAATAAGAATAAGAAAATAGCGAATGTAAAGCTATTATTATGCCTGAGATACGATAAAATGGAACCGAAATCGAATTTTGGACTTCCTAAGCGGATTTCTCGAGGAAACGGAAGCTTAACAGAAGCGGAAAATCGCAAATTAGAGGGTCTTAGAGAAGGAATTCGGCTAAAATCTCGCCAGCTCATTGCGAAGTAATGAGTCTCGTTCGTTTGCCCGTTTACAATCAAATTAGGCTACAATTTTGTTCAAATCCGGCAGTGCCTGAGCTACTTTGATTTCACATGTCTTATCTAGTCACGATCGAAATTCAGATGATTTGAGCCGAAAATCGTCTGTCAACAATTAATCAAAAATAGAAAAATAAGAAAAGGGATACAACACGAGGAATTCCCAGGGGGTCACCCATCCTAGTACAGCTCTCGTCCAAGAACGCTTAACTTCGGAGTTCTGAGGGGATCCGGTGCATTAATGCTGGTATGATCGCACCTGACATTGAGTGGGATGTTTATTTTTATATCCCTCGAGTATGTGTGGAGCGGGCGGCGATGGACAACACGCGGCACTGCTCTCGCCCAATCAGAACCATGAAGTTAAGCGTTCTGGCGCGATGGCAGAGCTAGGATGGGTGACCTCCCTGGGAAGTCCTCTTGTCGCGACCGTTTACGTAAATTATGGCTAAAACAGTCGAAATAATTGTTTTTAATGAGTTAACCATCTCCGGAGTAATCTGCGTCATACCCTTCCGCACAGAACCGGCTCACGACAACCAAAATCGCTAAATGTTCCTAGAAAATAGAAAAAAAAATAAGAATAAGAAAATAGCAAATGTAAATCTATTATTATGCCTGGGATACGATAAAATGGAACCGGAATCGAATTTTGGACTTCCTAAGCGGATTCTCGAGGAAACGGAAGCTTAACAGAACCGGAAAATCGCAAATTAGAGGGTCTTAGAGAAGGAATTCGGCCAAAATCTCGCCAGCTCATTGCGGAGTATTGAGTCTCGTTCGTTTGCCCGTTTTACAATCAAATTAGGCTACAATTTTGTTCAAATCCGGCAGTGCCAGAACTACGTTAATTTCAAATGTCTTATCTGGTCCTGATCGAGATTCAGATGATTTGAGCCGAAAATCGTATGTCAACAAGTAATCAAAAATAGAAAAACATGGAAAGGGGTGCAACACGAGGACTTCCCAGGAGGTCACCCATTCTAGTACAGTTCTCACCCAAGCACGCTTAACTTCAGAGTTCTGATGGGATCCGGTGCATTAGTGCTGGTATGATCGCACCCGACATTGAGTGGGATGTTTATTTTTATATCTCTCGTGTACGTGTGGAGCAGGCAGCGATGGACAACACGCGGCACTGCTCTATCCCAATCAGAACCATGAAGTTAAGCGTTCTAGCGCGATGGAAGAGCGAGGGCGGGTGACCTCCCTGGGCAGTCCTCGTGTCGCGACCGTTTACGTAAATTATAGCTAAAACAGTCGAAATAATTGTTTTTAATGAGTTAATCGCCTCCGGATTAATTTGCGTCATACCCTTTTCCGCACAGAACCAGTTCACGACAACAAAAATCGCTTAATTTTACCAAAAAAAAATAGAAAAAAAATAAGAAGAATAAAATAGCGAATGTAAAGCTATTATTATGCCTGAGATACGATAAAATGGAACCAGAATCGAATTTCAGACTTCCTAAGCGTATTTCTCGAGGAAACGGAAACATAACACAAGCGGAAAATCGCAAAGTAGAGGGTCTTAGAGAAGGAATTCGGCTAAAATCTCGCCAGCTCATTGCATAGCAATGAGTCTCGTTCGTTTGCCCGTTTACAATATAATTAGCCTGCAATTTTGTCCAAATCCGGCAGTGCCCGAGTTACGTTGATTTCACATGCCTTATTTGGTCCCGATCGAGATTCAGATGTTTTGAGCCGAAATTCGTCTGTCAACAAATAATCAAAAATAGAAAACACGAAAAGAGGTGCAACACGAGGACTTCCCAGGGGGTCGCCCATCCTAATACTGCTCTCGCCTAAGGACGCTTAACTTCGGAGTTCTGATGGGATCCGGTGCATTAGTGCTGGTATGATTGCACTCGACATTGAGTGGGATTTTTATTCTTATATCTCTCGAGTACGTGTGGAGCAGGCGACGATGGACAACACGCGGCACTGCTCTCGCCCATTCAGAACCATGAAGTTAAGCGTTCTGGCGCGATGGCAAAGCTAGGATGGGTGACCTTCCTGGGAAGTCCTCGTGTCGCGACCGTTTACGTTAATTATGGCTAAAACAGTCGAAATAATTTTTTTTAATGAGTTAACCGTCTTTGAACTAATCTGCGTCATACCCTTCCGCACAGAATCGGCTCATGGCAAAAAAAATCGCTAAATGTTCCCAGAAAATAGAAAAAAAAATAAGAAGAAGAAAATAGCGAATGTAAAGCTATTATTATGCTTAAGATACGATAAAATGGAACAGGAATCGAATTTCAAACTTCATAAGCGGATTTCTCGAGGAAACGGAAGCTTAACAGAAGCGGAAAATCGCAAATTAGAGGGTCTTAGAGAAGGAATTCGGCTAAAATCCTCCATCTCATTGCGGAGTAATGAGTCTCGTTCGTTTGCCCGTTTAAAATAAAATTAGCCTACAATTTGTCCAAATCCGACAGTGCCCGAGCTACGTTGATTTCACATGTCTTATCTGGTCCGATCGAGATTTAGATGATTTGAGCCGAAAATCGCCTGTCAACAAGTAATCAAAAATAGAAAAACACGAAAAGGGGAACAATACGATGACTTCCCACGGGGTCACCCATCCTAGTACTGCTCTCGCCCAAGTACGCTTACATTCGAAGTTCTGATGGGACCCGGTGCATTAGTGCTAGTATGATTGTACCCGACATTGAGTGGATTTTTAATCTTATATCTCTCGAGTACGTGTGGAGCGGGCGACGATGGACAACACGCGGCACTGCTCTCGCCAAATCAAAACCATGAAGTTAAGCGTTCTGGCGCGATGGCCGAGCTAGGATGGGTGACCTTCCTGGAAGTCCTTGTGTCGCGACCATTTACGTAAATTATGGGTAAAACAGTCGAAATAATTGTTTTTAATGAGTTAACCATCTCCGGAGTAATCTGCGTCACACCCTTCGGCACAGTACCGGCTCACGGCAATATAAATCGCTAAATGTTCCCAGAAAATAGAAAAAAATAAGTAGAAGAAAAAAGCGAATGTAAAGCTATTATAATGCCTAAGATACGATAAAATGGAACAGGAATCGAATTTTGAACTTCCTAAGCGGATTTCTCGATTAAACGGAAGCTTAACAGAAGCGGAAAATCGCAAATTAGAGGGTCTTAGAGAAGGAATTAGGCTAAAATCTCTCCATCTCATTGCGGAGTAATGAGTCTTGTTCGTTTGCCCGTTTACAATCAAATTAGCCTACAATTTGTCCAAATCCGACAGTGCCCGAGCTACGTTGATTTCACATGTCTTATCTGGTCCCGATCGAGATTTAGATGATTTGAGCCGAAAATCGCCTGTCAACAAGTAATCAAAAATAGAAAAACACGAAAAGGGGAGCAATACAATGACTTCCCACGGGGTCACCGATCCTAGTACTGCTCTCTCCCAAGTACGCTTAACTTCGAAGTTCTGATGGGATCCGGTGCATTAGTGCTAGTATGATCGCACCAGACATTGAGTGGATTTTTAATCTTATATCTCTTGAGTACGTGTGGAGCGGGCGACGATGGACAACACGCGGCACTGCTCTCGCCAGCTCATTTCGGAGTAATGATTCTCGTTCGTTTTCCAGTTTACAATCAAATTAGCCTACAATTTTGTCGAAATCCGACAGTGCCCGAGCTACGTTGATTTCACATGTCTTATTTAGTCCCGATCAAGATTCAGATGATTTGAGCCGAAAATCATTTGTCAACAAGAAATCAAAAATAGAAAAACACGAAAATGGGTGCAACACGAGGACTTTCCAGGGGGTCACCCATCCTAGTACTGCTCTCGCCAAAGGACGCTTAAATTCAGAGTTCTGATGGGATCCGGTGCATTAGTGCTGGTATGATCGCACCAGACATTGAGTGCGATTTTTATTCTTATATCTCCTGAGTACGTGTGGAGCGGGCGGCGATGGACAACACGCGGCACTGCACTCGCCCAATCAGAACCATGAAGTTTGCGTTCTGGCGCGATGGTAGAGCTAGGATGGGTGACCTCCCATGGGAATTCCTCGTGTCGCGACCGTTTATGTAAATTATAGCTAAAACAGTCGAAATAATTGTTTTTAAGGAGTTAAACGTCTCCGGAGTAATCTGCGTCATACCCTTTTCCGCACGAAACCGGCTTACGACAACAAAAATCGCTAAATGTTCCCAAAAAATAGAAAAAAAAATAAGAAGAAGAAAATAGCGAATGTAAAGCTATTATTATGCCTGGGATACGATAAAATTGAACCGGAATCGAATTTCGAATTTTCTAAGCGGATTTCTCGAGGAAACGGAAGCTTAACAGAAGCGGAAAATCGCAAATTAAAGGGTCTTAGAGAAGGAATTCGGCTAAAATCTCGCCATCTCATTGCGGAGTAATGTGTCCCGTTCGTTTGCCCGTTTACAATCAAATTAGGAAATAATTTTGTCCAAATCCGGCACTGCCCGAGCTACGTTGATTTCACATGTCTTATCTGGTCCCGATCGAGATTCAGATGATTTGAGCCGAAAATCGTCTGTCAACAAGTAATCAAAAATAGATTAACACGAAAAGAGGTGCAACACGAGGACTTCGCAGGGGGACACCCATCCTAGTACTGCTCTAGCCCAAGCACGGTTGACTTCGGAGTTCTGATGGGATCCGGTGCATTAGTGCTGGTATGATCGCACCCGACATTGAGTAGGATGTTTATTCTTATATTCCTTGAGTACGTGTGGAGCGGGCGGCGATGGACAACACGCGGCATTGCTCTCGCCCAATAAGAACCATGAAGTTAGCGTTCTGGCGCGATGGCAGAGTTAGTGTGGGTGACCTCCCTGGGAAGTCCTCGTGTCGCGACCGTTTACGTAAATTATGGCTAAAACAGTCGAAATAATTGTTTTATTGAGTTAACCGTCTCCGGAGTAATCTGCGTCATACCCTTCCGCACAGAACCGGCTCACAACAATAAAAATCGCTAAATGTTCCCAGAAAATAGAAAAAAAATAAGAACAAGAAAATAGCGAATATAAAGCTATTATTATGCCTGAGATACGATAAAATGGAACAAGAATCGAATTTAGAACTTCCTAAGCGGATTTCTCGAGGAAACAGAAGCTTAACAGAAGCGGAAAATAGCAAAATAGAGGGTCTTAGAGAAGGAATTCGGCTAAAATCTCGTCAGCTCATTGCGGAGCAATGAGTCTCATTTTTTTGCCCGTTTACAATAAAATTAGGCTACAATTTTGTCCAAATTCGGCAATGCCCGAGCTACGTTGATTTCACATGTTTTATCTAGTCCCGATCGAGATTCAGATGATTTGAGCCGAAAATCGTCTGTCAACAAGTAATCAAAAATAAATTAACACGAAAAGAGGTGCAACAGGAAGACTTCCCAGGGGGTCACCAATCCTAGTACTGCTCTAGCCCTAGCACGGTTGACTTCAGAGTTCTGATGGGATCCAGTGCATTAGTGCTGGTATGATCGCACCCGACATTGAGTGGGATTTTTATTCTTATATCCCTCGAGTACGTGTGGAGCGGGCGGCGATGGACAACACGCGGCACTGCTCTCGCCCAATCAGAACCATGAAGTTAGCGTTCTGGCGCGATGGCAGAGTTAGTATGGGTGACCTTCCTGGGAAGTCCTCTTGTCGCGACCGTTTACGTAAATTATGGCTAAAACAGTTGAAATATTTGTTTTAATGAGTTAACCGTCTCCGAAGTAATCTGCGTCATACCCTTCCGCACAGAACCGGCTCACAACAATAAAAATCGCTAAATGTTCCCAGAAAATAGAAAAAAAATAAGAAGAAGAAAATAGCGAATGTAAAGTTATTATTATGCCTGAGATACGATAAAATGGAACAAGAATCAAATTTCGAACTTCCTAACCGGATTTCTCGAGGAAACGGAAGCTTAACAGAAGCGGAAAATCGCAAATTAGAGGGTCTTAGAGAAGGAATTCGGCTAAAATCTCGTCAGCTCATTGCGGAGCAATGAGTCTCATTTTTTGCCCGTTTACAATCAAATTAGGCTACAATTTTGTCCAAATCCGGCAATGCCCGAGCTAAGTTGATTCCACCTGTCTTATCAAGTCCCGATCGAGATTCAGATGATTTGAGCCGAAAATCGTCTGTCAACAAGTAATCAAAAATAGATTAACACGAAAAGTGGTGCAACAAGAGGACTTCCCTGGGAGTCACCCATCCTAGTACTGCTCTAGCCCAAGCACGGTTGACTTCGGAGTTCTGATGGGATCCGGTGCATTTGTGCTGGTATGATCGCACCCGACATTTAGTGGGATTTTTATTCTTATATCCCTCGAGTACGTGTGGAGCGGGCGGCGATAAACAACACGCGGCACTGCTCTCTCCCAATAAGAACTATGAAGTTAAGCGTTCTAGCGCGATGGCAGAGCTATGATGGGTGACCTCCCTTGGAAGTCCTCGTGTCGCGACCGTTTACGTAAATTATGGCTAAAACAGTCGAAATAATTGTTTTTAATGAGTTAACCTAATCCGGAGTAATCTACGTCATACCCTGCCGCACAGAACCGGCTCACGACAACAAAAATCGATAAATGTTCCCAGAAAATAGAAAAAAAAATAAGAAAATGAAAATAGCGAATGTAAAGCTATTATTATGCCTGGGATACGATAAAATGGAACCGAAATCGAATTTCGAACTTCCTACGTGGATTTCTCGATGAAACGGATGCTTAACAAAAGCAGAAAATCGCAAATTAGAGGGTCTTAGAGAAGGAATTCGGCTAAAATCTCGTCAGCTCATTGCGGAGTATGAGTCTCGTTCGTTTGCCCGTTTACAATCAAATTAGGCTACAATTTTGTCCAAATCCGGCAGTTCCCGAGCTACGTTGATTTCACATGCCTTATCTGGTCCCGATCGAGATTCAGATGATTTAAGCCGAAAATCGGCTGTCAACAAGTAATCAAAAATAGAAAATCACGAAAAGGGGTGCAAAACGAGGACTTCCCAGGGGTCACCAGCCTAGTACTGCTCTTGCCCAAGCACGCTTAACATCGGAGTTCTGATGGGATCCGGTGCATTAGTGCTGGTATGATCGCACATGACATTGAGTGGGATGTTTATTCTTCTTATATCTCTCGAGTACGTGTGGAGCGGGCGACGATGGACAACACGCGGCACTGCTCTCGCCTAATCAGAACCATGAAGTTAAGCGTTCTCGCGCGATAGCAGAGCTAGGATGGGTGACCTTCCTGGGAAGTCCTCGTGTCGCGACCATTTACGTAAATTATGGCTAAAACAGTCGAAATAATTTTTTTTAATGAGTTAACCGTCTCCGGAGTAATCATCGTCATACCCTTCCGCACAGAACCGGCTCATGGCAACAAAAATAGCAAAATGTTCCTAGAAAATAGAAAAAAAATAAGAAGAAGAAAATATCGAATGTAAAGCTACTATTATGTCTGAGATACGATAAAATGTAACAGGAATCGAATTTCAAACTTTCTAAGAGGATTTCTCGAGGAAACGGAAGCTTAACAGAAGCGGAAAATCGCAAATTAGAGGGTCTTAGAGAAAGAATTCTGCTAAAATCTCGCCAGCTCATTGCAGAGTAATGTGTCTCGTTCGTTTGCCCGTTTACAATCAAATTAGCAAATAATTTTGTCCAAATCCGGCAATGCCCGAGCTACGTTGATTTCACATGTCTTATCTAATCCTGAAGTTAAGCGTTCTGGCTGACGGCAGAGTTAGGATGGGTGACCTCCCAGGGAAGTCCTCGTTTCGTGACCGTTTACGTAAATTATGGCTAAAACCGTCGAAATAATTGTTTTTAATGAGTTAACTGTCCACGGAGTAATCTGCGTCATACCCTTCCGCACATAACCGGCTCATCACAACAAAAATCGCTAAATGTTCCCAGAAAATAAAAAAAAATAAGAAGAAGAAAATAGCGAATGTAATGCTATTATTATGCCTGAGATACGATAAAATAGAAACGGAATCGAATTTCGACTTCCTAAGCGAATTTCTCGAGGAAACGGAAACTTAACAGAAGCAGAAAATCGCAATGATTCTCGTTCCTTTGCCCGTTTACAATCAAATTAGTGTATAATTTTGTCCAAATCCGGCATTTCTCGAGCTACGTTGATTTCACATGTTTTATCTGGTCCCGATAGAGATTCAGATTATTTGAGCCGAAAATAGTCTGTCAGCAAGTAATCAAAAATAAAAAAACACGATTAGGGGTGCAACACGAGGACTTCCCAGGGGGTCACCCATCATAGTACTGCTCTCGCCAAGAACGCTTAACTTCGGAGTTCTGATGGGATCCGGTGCATTAGTGCTGGTATGATCGCACCCGACATTGAGTGGGATGTTTATTCTTATATCCCTCGAGTACATGTGGAGCGGGCGGCGATAGACAACACGCGGCACTTCTCTCGCCCAATCAGAACCATGAAGTTAAGCGTTCAGGCGCGATGGCAGAGCGAGGATGGGTGACCTCCCTGGGCAGTCCTCTTGTCGCGACCGTGTACGTAAATTATGACTAAAAGAGTCGAAATAATTGTTTTTAATGAGGTATCCGTCTCTGGAGTAATCTGCATCATGCCCTTCCGCACAGAACCGGCTCACGACAACAAAAAATCGCTTAATGTTTCCAAAAAATAGAAAAAAAATTAGAAGAAGAAAATAGCGAATGTAAAGCTATTATTATGCCTGAGATACGATAAAATGGAAACGGAATCAAATTTTGAACTACCTAAGCGGATTTCTCGAGTAAACGGAAGCTTAACAGAAGCGGAAAATCGCAAATTTGAGGGTCTTAGAGAAGGAATTCAGCTAAAATCTCGCTAGCTCATTGCGGAGTAATGAGTCTCGTTCGTTTGCCTGTTTACAATCAAATTAGGCCACAATTTTGTCCAAATCCGGCTGTGCCCGAGCTACGTTGATTTCACAAGTCTTATATGGTCCCGATCGAGATTCAGATGATTTGAGCTGAAAATCGTCTGTCAACAAGTAATAAAAAAATAGAAAAACACGAAAAGGGGTGCAACACGAGGACTTCCCAGGGGGTCACCCATCCTAGTACTGCTCTAGCCCAAGCACGCCTAACTTCAGAGTTTTTATGCGACCGGTGCATTATTGCTGGTATGATCGCACCAGACATTGATTGGGATTTTTACTCATATATCCCTTGAGTACGTGTGGAGCGGGCGACGATTGACAACACGCGGCACTGCTCTCTTCCAATCAGAACCATGAAGTTAAGCGTTCTGGCGCGATGGCAGAGCTAGGATGGGTGACCTCCCTGGGCAGTCCTCGTGTCGCGACCGTTTACGTAAATTATGGCTAAATAGTCGAAATAATTATTTTTAATGAGTTAACCGTCTCCGGAGTAATCTACGTTATACCCTTCCGCACTGAACCGGCTCACGACAACAAAAATTGCTAAATGTTCCCAAAAAATACAAAAAAAAATAAGAAGAAGAAAATAGCAAAGGTAAAACTTATATTATGCCTGGGATACGATAAAATGGAACATGAATCGAATTTCGAACTTCCTAAGCGGATTTCATTAGGAAACGGATGATTAACAGAAGCGGAAAATCGCAAATTAGAGAATCTTAGAGAAGGAATTCGGCTAAAATCTCGCCAGCTCATTGCGGAGTAATGAGTCTCGTTCGTTTGCCCGTTTACTATCAAATTAGCCTACAATTTTGTCCAAATCCGGCAGTGCCCGATCTACGTTGATTTCACATGTCTAATCTGGTCCCGACCGAGATTCAGATGATTTAAGCCAAAAATCGTCTGTCAACAAGTAATCAATAATAGAAAAACACGAAAAGGGGTGCAACACGAGGACTTCCAAGGGGACCGGTCACCCATCCTAGTACTGCTCTCGCCCTAGCACGCTTAACTTCGGAGTTCTGATGGGATACGGTGCATTAGTGCTGGTATGATCGCACCCGACATTGAGTGGGATGTTTATTCTTATATCTCTCGAGTACGTGTGGAGCGGGCGGCGATGGACAACACGCGTTCCACTGCTCTTATCCAATCAGAACCATAAAGTTAAGCGTTCTAGTGCGATGGTAGAGCTAGGATGGGTGACCTCCCTGGGAAGTCCTCTGTCACGACTCCTTACGTAAATTATAGGTAAAACAGTCGAAATAATTGTTTTTAATGAGTTAAACATCTCCGGACTAATTTGTGTCATACCCTTCCGTACAGAAGCGGCTCACCCATAATAGTACTGCTCTCGCCCAAGCACGCTTAACTTCGGAGTTCTGATGGGATCCGGTGCATTAGTGCTGGTATGATCGCACCCGACATTGAGAGGGATTTGTATTCTTATATACCTCGAGTACGTGAGGAGTGGGCGGCGATGGACAACACGCGGCACTGCTCTCGCTCAATCAGAACCTTGAAGTTAAGCGTTCTGGCGCGATGGAAGAGCTAGGTTGGGTGACCTCCCTGGGAAGTCCTCGTGTCGCGATCGTTTACTTAAATTATGGAAAAAACAGTCAAAATAATTGTTTTTTATTAGTTAATCGTCTCCGGAGTAATCTGAGTCATACCCTTCCGCATAGAACCGGCTCACAACAACAAAAATCGCTAAATGTTCCTAGAAAATAGAAAAAAAAATAAGAATGTCTCATTTTGTCCCGATCGAGATTCAGATGATTTGAGCAGAAAATCGTCTGTCAACAAGTAATCAAAAATAGAAAAACACGAAAAGGGGTGCAACACGAGGACTTCTTAATGGGTCACCCATCCTAGTACTGCTGTCGCCCAAGCACGCTTAACTTCGGGGTTCTGATGGGATTCGGTGCATTATTGCTGGTATAATCGCACTCGACATTCAGTGGGATTTTTATTCTTATATCCCTCGAGTACGTGTGGAGCGGACGGCGATGGACAACACCCGGCACTTCTCTCGCCCAATCAGAACCATGAAGTTAAGCGTTCTGGCATGATGGCAGAGCTAGGATGGGTGACCTCCCTCAGAAGTCCTTGTGTCGCGAGTGTTTATGTAAATTATGGATAAAACAGTCGAAATAATTGTTTTTAATGAGTTAACCGTCTCCGGAGTAATCTGCGTCATACCCTACCGAACAGAACCGGCTCACGACAACAAAAATCGCTAAATGTTCCCAGAAAATAGAAAAAAATTAAGAATAAGAAAATAATGAATGTAAAGCTATTATTATGCCTAAGATAAGATAAAATG
This sequence comes from Primulina tabacum, assembly GCF_025594145.1. NCBI lineage: Eukaryota > Viridiplantae > Streptophyta > Magnoliopsida > Lamiales > Gesneriaceae > Primulina > Primulina tabacum. The sequence continues at coordinate 30,786,273 of NC_134559.1, forward strand.
GAACTGGAATCGAATTTCGAACTTCCTAAGCGGATTTCTCGAGGAAACAGAAGCTTAACAGAAGCGGAAAATCGCAAATTAGAGGGTCTTAGAGAAGGAATTCGGCTAAAATCTCGTCAGTTCATTGCGGAGTAATAAGTCTCGTTCGTTTGCCCATTTACAATCAAATTAGTTTACAATTTTGTCAAAATCCGGCAGTGCCCGAGCTACGTTGATTTCATATGTCTTATCTGGTCCCGATCGAGATTCAGATGATTTGAGCCGAAAATTGTCTGTCAACAAGTAATCAAAAATAGAAAAACGTGAAAAGAGGTGCAACATGAGGACTTCACAGGGGGTCACCCATCCTAGTACTGCTCTCGCCCAAGCACGCTTAACTTTGGAGTTCTGATGGGATCCGGCGCATTAGTGCTGGTATGATCGCACCCGACATTGAGTGCGAAGTTTATTCTTATATTCCTTGAGTACGTAGGAGTGGGAAGCGATGGACAACACTCGGCACTGCTCTCGCCCAATAAGAACCATGAAGTTTAAGCGTTCTAGCGCAATGGAAGAGCTAGGATGGGTGACACTACCTGGTAAATCCTCGTGTCGCGATCGTTTACGTACATTATGGCCAAAATAGTCGAAATATTTGATTTTAATGAGTTAACCGTCGCCGGAGTAATATGCGTCATCACCTTTCGCACAGAACCGGCTCACGACAACAAAAATCTCTAAATGTTCCCAGAAAATAAAAAAAAATTAAGAAGAAGAAAATAGCGAATGTAAAGCTATTATTATGCCTTGGATATGATAAAATGAAATCGGAATCGAATTTCGAACTTTCTAAGCGTATTTCTCGAGGAAACGGAAGCCTAACAAAAGCTGAAAATCTGAAATTAGAGGGTCTTAGAGAAGGAATTAGGCTAAAATCTCGCCACCTCGTTGCGGAGTAAAGAGTCTCGTTCGTTTGCTCGTTTACAATCAAATTAACCTACAATTTTGTCAAAATCCGGCAGTGCCCGAGCTACGTTGATTTCCCATGTCTTATCTGGTCCCGATCGATATTCAGATGATTTGAGCCGAAAATCGTCTGTCAACAAATAATCAAAAATAGAAAAACAGGAAAAGGAGTGTAACACGAGGAATTCCAAGGGGTCACCCATTCTAGTACTCCTCTCGCCCAAGCACACTTAACTTCGGAGTTCTGATGGGATCCGGAGCATTAGAGCTGGTATGATCGCACCCGACATTGAGTGGGAAGTTTATTCTTATATCCCTTGAGTACGTAGGAGCGGGCGGCGATGGACAACACTCGGCACTGCTCTCGCCCAATAAGAACCATGAAGTTAAGCGTTCTGGCGCGATGGAAGAGCTAGGATGGGTGACACTCTCTGGTAAATCTTCGTGTCGTGATCGTTTACGTAAATTATGGCTAAAACAGTCGAAATATTTGTTTTTAATGAGTTAACCGTCTCCAGAGTAATCTGTATCATACACTTTCGCACAGAACCGGCTCACGACAACAAAAATTGCTAAATGTTCCCAGAAAATAGAAAAAAATAAGAAGAAGAAAATAGCGAATGTAAAGCTATTATTATGCCTGAGATAAGATAAAATGGAACCGGAATCGAATTTCGAACTTCCTAAGCGGATTTCTCGAGGAAACGGAAGCCTAGCAGAAGCTGAAAATCTCAAATTAGAGGGTCTTAGAGAAGGAATTAGGCTAAAATCTCGCCACCTCGTTGCGGAGTGTTGAGTCTCGTTCGTTTGCCCGTTTACAATCAAATTAGCCTACAATTTTGTCCAAATCCGGCAGTGCCCGATGTACGTTGATTTCACATGTCTTATCTGGTCCCGATCGAGATTCAGATGATTTGAGCCAAAAATCGTATGTCAACAAGTACTCAAAAATAGAAAAACACAAAAATGGGTGCAACACGAGGACTTCCAAGGGGGTCTACTGCTCTCGCCCAAGCACGCTTAACTTCGGAGTTCTGATGGGATCCGGTGCATTAGTGCTGGTATAATCGCACTCGAAATTTAGTGGGATTGTTATTCTTATATCCCTCGAGTACGTGTGGAGCGGACGGCGATGGACCACACGTGGCACTTCTCTCGGCCAATCAGAACCATGAAGTTAAGCGTTCTGGCACGATGGCAGAGCTAGGATGGGTAACCTCCCTCGAAAGTCCTCGTGTCGCGACTGTTTACGTAAATTATGGATAAAACAGTCGAAATAATTGTTTTTAATGAGTTAACCGTCTCCGGAGTAATCTGCGTCATACCCTTCCGCACAGAACCGGCTCACGACAACAAAAATTGCTAAATGTTCCCAGAAAATAGAAAAAAATTATGAATAAGAAAATAACGAATGTAAAGCTATTATTATGCCTGAGATAAGATTAAATGGAACCGAAATCGAATTTCGAACTTCCTAAGCGGATTTCTCGAGGAAACAGAAGCTTAACAGAAGCGGAAAATCGCAAATTAGAGGGTCTTAGAGAAGGAATTCGGCTAAAATATCGCCAGCTCATTGCGGAATAATAAAATTTGGTTACAATTTTGTCAAAATCCGGCAGTGCCCGAGCTACGTTGATTTCACATGTCTTATCTGGTCCCGATCGAGATTCAGATGATTTGAGCAGAAAATCGTCTGTCAACAAGTAATCAAAAATAGAAAAACACGAAAAGGGGTGCAACACGAGGACTTTCCAGGTGGTCACCCATCCTAGTACTGCTCTCGCCCAAGCACGATTAACTTCAGAGTTCTGATGCGATCCGGTGCATTAGTGCTGGTATGATCGCACATGACATTGAGTGGGATGATTATTCTTATATCCATCGAGTACGTAGGAGCAGGCGGCGATGGACAACACTCGGCACTGCTCTCGCCCAATCAGAACCATGGAGTTAAGCGTTCCGGCGCGATGGAAGAGCTAAGATGGGTGACACTCCCTGGTAAATCCTCGTGTCGCGATCGTTTACGTAAATTATGGCTAAAACAGTCGAAATATTTGTTTTTATTGAGTTAATCGTCTCCGGAGTAATCTGCGTCATACCCTTCCGCATAGAACCGGCTCACGACAACAAAAATCGCTAAATCTTCCCAGAAAATAGAAAAAAATTAATAATAAGAAAATAGCGAATGTAAAGCTATTATTATGCCTGGGATACGATAAAATGAAATCGGAATCGAATTTCGGACTTCCTAAGCGGATTTCTCGAGGAAACAGAAGTTTAACAGAAGCGGAAAATCGCAAATTAGAGGGTCTTAGAGAAGGAATTCGGCTAAAATCTCGCCAGCTCATTGCGAAGGAATGAGTCTCGTTCGTTTGCCTGTTTACAATCAAATTATGCTACAATTTTGTCAAAATCCGGCAGTGCCCAAGCTACGTTGATTTCACATGTCTTATCTGGTTCCGACCGAGATTCTGATGATTTGAGCCGAAAATTTTCTGTCAACAAGTAATCAAAAATAGAAAAACACGAAAAGGGGTGCAACACGAGGACTTCCAAGGGGGTCACCCATTCTAGTACTGCTCTCGCCCAAGCACGCTTAACTTTGGAGTTCTGATGGTATCCGGTGCATTAGTGCTGGTATGATCGCACCCGACATTCAGTGGTATTTTTATTCTTATATCCCTCGAGTACGTGTTGAGCGGGCGGCGATGGACAACACGCGGCACTGCTCTCGCCCAATCAGAACCATGAAGTTAAGCGTTCTGGCGCGATGGAAGAGCTAGGTTGGGTGACCTCCCTGGGAAGTCCTCGTGTCGCGACCGTTTACGTCAATTATAGATAAAACAGTCGAAATAATTGTTTTTAATGAGTTAACCGTCTTCAGAGTAATCTGCGTTATACCATTCCGCACAGTACCGGCTCACGACAACAAAAATTGCTAAATGTTCCCAGAAAATAGAAAAAAAAAATAGGAAAAAAAAATAGCGAATTTAAAGTTATTATTATGCCTGGGATAAGATAAAATGGAACCGAAATTGAATTTCGGACTTCCTAAGCGGATTACTCGAGGAAACGGAAGCTTAACAGAAGCGAAAAATCTCAAATTAGAGTGTCTTAGAGAAGAAATTCGGCTAAAATCTCGTCAAATCATCGCGGAGTAATGAGTCTCGTTCGTTCGCCCGTTTACAATCAAATTAGGCTACAATTTTGTTCAAATCTGGCAGTGCCCGAGCTACGTTGATTTCACATGTCTTATCTGGTCCCGATCGAGATTCAAATGATTTGAGCCAAAAATCGTATGTCAACAAGAAACCAAAAATAGAAAAACACGAAAAGGGGTGCAACACGAGGACTTCTCAAGGGGTCACCCATCCTAGTACTGCTCTCGCCCTAGCATGCTTAACTTCTGAGTTCTGATGGGATATGGTGCATTAGTGCTGGTATGATCGCACCCGACATTGAGTGGGATTTTTATTCTTATATCCCTCGAGTACGTGTGGAGCAGGCGGCGATGGACAACACGCGGTACTGCTCTCGCCCAATAAAAACCATGAAGTTAAACCTTCTGGCGCGATGGCAGAGCTAGGATTGGTGAACTCCCTGGGCAGTCCTCGTGTCGCGACTGTTTACGTAAATTATGGCTAAAACATTCGAAATAATTATTTTTAATGAGTTAACCATCTCCGGAGTAATCTTCGTCATATCCTTCTGCACAGAACCGGCTCACGACAATAAAAATCGCTAAATGTTCCCAGAAAATAGAAAAAAAATAAGAAAAAGAAAATAGCGAATGTAAAGCTATTATTATGCTTGGTATACTATAAAATTGAACCGAAATCGAATTTCAAACTTCCTTAGAAGATTTCTCAAGGAAACGGAAGATTAACAGAATCGGAAAATCGCAAATTAGAGGGTCTTAGAGAATGAATTCGGCTAAAATCTCGCCAGCTCGTTGCGGAGTAATGAGGCTCGTTCGTTTGCCCGTTTACAATCAAATTAGTCTACAATTTTGTCCAAATCCGGCAGTGCCCGAGCTACGTTGATTTCACATGTCTTATCCGGTCTCGATCGAGATTCAGATGACTTGAGCCTAAAATCGTCTGTCAACAAGTAATCAAAAATAGAAAAACACGAAAAGGGTCAACAAGTAATCAAAAATAGAAAAACACGAAAAGGGGTGGCAACACGAGGACTTCCCAGGGGATCACCCATCCTAGTACTGCTCTCGCCCAAGCACGCTTAACTTCGGAGTTCTGATGGGATCCGGTGCATTAGCGATGGACAACACGCGGCACTTCTCTCGCCCAATCAGAACTATGAAGTTAAGCGTTCTGGCGTCCTCGTGTCGCGATTGTTTATGTAAATTATGGCTAAAACAGTCGAAATAATTGTTTTTAATGAGTTAACCGTCTCCGGAGTAATCTGCGTCATACCCTTCCGCACAGAACCGGCTCACGACAACAAAAATTGCTAAATGTTACCAAAAATAGAAAAAAATAAGAATAGGAAAATAGCGAATGTAAAGCTATTATTATGCCTGAGATACGATAAAATGAAACCAGAATCGAATTTTGAACTTTTTAAGCGGATTTCTCGAGAAAACGGAAACTTAACAGAAGCGGAAAATCTCAAATTAGAGGGACTTAGAGATGGAATTAGGCTAAAATCTCGCCACCTCGTTGCGGAGTAATGAGTCTCGTTCTTTTGCCCGTGTACAATAAAATTAGCCTACAATTTTGTCCAAATCCGGCAGTGCCCGAGCTACGTTTATTTCCCATGTCTTATCTTGTCCCGATCGAGATTCAGATGATTTGAAACGAAAAATCGTCTGTCAACAAGTAATCAAAAATAGAAAAACACGAAAAATAGGTGCAACAAGAGGACTTCCTAGGGGGTCACCCATCCTAGTACTGCTCTCGCCCAAGCACGCCTAACTTCGGAGTTCTGATGAGATCCAGTGCATTAGTGCTGGTATGATCGCACCCGACATTGAGTGGGATACGATAAAATGGAACCGGAATCGAATTATGAACTTACTAAGCGGATTTCTCGAGGAAACAAAAGCTTAACAGAAGAGGAAAATCGCAAATTAGAGGGTCTTAGAGAAGGAATTTGGCTAAAACTCGCCACCTCGTTGCGGAGTATTGAGTCTCGTTCGTTTGCCCGTTTACAATCAAATTAGCCTACAATTTTGTCCAAATCCAGCAGTGTCCGATATACGTTGATTTCGCATGTCTTAAATGGTTTCGATCGAGATTCAGAAGATTTGAGCCAAAAATCGTCTGTCAATAAGTAATCAAAAATAGAAAAACACGAAAAGGGGTGCAACACGAGGACTTCCCATAAGGGTACCCCGTTCTAGTACTGCTCTCGCCCAAGCATGCTTAACTTTGGAGTTCTGATGGGATCTGGTGCATTAGTGCTTGTATGATCGCACCCGACATTGTGTGGGATGTCTATTCTTATATCCCTCGAGTACGTGTGGAGCGGGCGGCGATGGACAACACACGGCACTGCTATCGCCCAATCAGAACCATGAAAATAAGCGTTCTGGCGCGATGGCAGAGCTAGGATGGGTGACCTCCCTGGGCAGTCCTCGTGTCGCGACCGTTTACGTAAATTATGGCTAAAACATTCGAAATAATTGTTTTTAATGAGTTAACCGTCTCCGGAGTAATCTGCGTCATACCCTTCTGCACAGGACCGTTGCAGAGTAACGAGTCTCGTTCGTTTGCCCGTTTACAATCAAATTAGCGTACAATTTTGTTCAAATCCGGCATTGCCCGACCTACTTTGATTTCACATGTCTTATCTGGTCCCGTTCGAGATTCAGATGATTTGAGCCTAAAATCGTCTGTCAACAAGTAATAAAAATTAGAAAAAATGAAAAGGGGTGTAACACGAGGACTTCCCAGGGGGTCATCCATCCTAGTACTTCTCTCGCCCAGGCACGCTTAACTTCAGAGTTCTGATGGGATCCGGTGCATTAGTGCTGGTATGATCGCACCAGACATTGACTGGGATGTTTATTCTTATATCCCTCGAAAACGTGTGGAGCGGGCTGCGATTGACAACACGCGGCACTTCTCTTGCCCAATCAGAACCATGAAGTTAAGCGTTCTGGCGCGATGGCAGAGCTAGGATGGGTGACCTCCCTGGGCAGTCCTCGTGTCGCGACCGTTTACGTAAATTATTGCAAAAACAGTCGAAATAATTGTTTTTAATGAGTTAACCGTCTCCGGAGTAATCTGCGTCATACCCTTCCGCACACAACCGGCTCACGACAACAAAAATCGCTAAATGTTCCAAGAAAATAGAAAAAAAATAAGAAGAAGAAAATAGCGAATTTAAAGCTTTTATTATGCCAGGGATACGATAAAATGGAACCGGAATCGAATTTCGAACTTCCTAAGCGGATTTCTCGCGGAAACTCAAGCTTAAGAGAAGCGAAAAATTGTGAATTAGAGGGTCTTAGAGAAAGAATTCGGCTAAAATCTCGTCACCTCGTTGCGGAGTAATGAGTCTCGTTCGTTTGCCCGTTTACAATCAAATTAACCTACAATTTTGTCCAAATCCGGCAGTGCCCGAGCTACGTTGATATCACATGTCTTATCTTGTCTTGATCGAGATTCAGATGATTTGAGCCGAAAATCGTCTGTCAACAAGTAATAAAAAAAAGAAAAACACGAAAAGGGGTGCAATACCAGGACTTCCCAAGGGGTCACCCATCCTAGTACTACTCTCGCTTAAGCACACTTAACTTCGGAATTCTGATGGGATCCGGTGCATTAGTGCTGGTATGATTGCACCCAACATTGACAAGGATATTTATTCTTATATCCCTCGAGTACGTGTGGAGCGAGAGGCGATGGACAACACGCGGCACTGCTATCGCCCAATCAGAACCATGAAGTTAGCGTTCTGGCGCGATGGCAAAGCTAGGATGGGTGACCTCCTTGGGAAGTCCTCGTGTCGCGATCCTTTACGTAAATTATGGCTAAAACAGTCGAAATAATTGTTTTTAATGAGTTAACCGTCTCCGGAGTAATCTGCGTCATACTCTTCCGCACTGAACCGGCTCACGACAACAAAAATTGCTAAATGTTCCCAGAAAATAGAAAAAAAAATAGAAGAAGAAAATAGCGAATGTAAAGCTATTATTATGCCTGAGATACGATAAAATGGAACAGGAATCGAATTTCGAACTTCCTAAGCGGATTTCTCGAGGAAACGGAAGCTTAACAGAAGCGGAAAATCGCAAATTAGAGGGTATTAGAGAAGGAATTCGGCTAAAATCTCGCCAGCTCATTGCGGAGTAATGAGTCTCGTTCGTTTGTCCATTTACAATCAAATTAGGCTACAATTTTGTCAAAATCTGGCAGTTCCCGAGCTACGTTGATTTCACATGTCTTATCTGGTCTGGATCGAGATTCAGATGATTTGAGCCGAAAATCGTCTGTCAACAAGTAATCAAAAATAGAAAAATACGAAAAGGGATGCAACACGAGGACTTCCCAGGGGGTCACTCATCCTAGTATAGCTCTCGCCCAAGCACGCTTAACTTCAGTGTTCTGATGGGATCCGGTGCATTAGTTCTGGTATGATCGCACCCGAAATTGGGTGGGATTTTTATTCTTATATCTCTCGAGTACGTGTGGAGCGGGCGGCGATGGACAACTCGCGGCACTGCTCTCGCCCAATCAAAACCATGAAGTTAAGCTCGAAATAATTGTTTTTAATGAGTTAACCGTCTCCGGAGTAATCTGCGTCATACGCTTCCGCACAGAACCGGCTCATGACAACAAAAATCGCTAAATGTGTACAAGAAAATAGGAAAAAAAATAAGAAGAAAAAAATAGCGAATGTAAAGCTATTTTTATATCTGAGATACGATAAAATGCAACATGAATCGAATTTCGAACTACCTAAGCGGATTTCTAGAGTAAACAGATGCTTAACAGAATCAGAAAATCGCAAATTAGAGGGTCTTAGAGAAGGAATTCGGCTAAAATCTCGTCACCTCGTTGCGGAGTAATGAGTCTCGTTCGTTTGCCCGTTTACAATCAAATTAACCTACAATTTTGTCCAAATCCGGCAGTGCCCGAGCTACGTTGATATCACATGTCTTATCTTGTCTCGATCGAGATTCATATGATTTGAGCCGAAAATCGTCTGTCAACAAGTAATAAAAAAAAGAAAAACACGAAAAGGATGCAATACCAGGACTTCCCAAGGGGTCACCCATCCTAGTACTACTCTCGCTTAAGCACGCTTAACTTCGGAATTCTGATGGGATCCGGTGCATTAGTGCTGGTATGATTGCACCCAACATTGACAAGGATATTTATTCTTATATCCCTCGATTACGTGTGGAGCGGGCGGCGATGGACAACACGCGGCACTGCTCTCACCCAATCATAACCATGAAGTTAAGCGTTCTGGCGTGATGGCAGAGTTGGGATGGGTGATCTCCCTGGGAAGTCCTCGTGTCGCGATCGTTTACGTAAACTATGGCTAAAATAGTCGAAATAATTGTTTTTAATGAGTTAACTGTCTCCAGAATAATCTGCGTCGTACCATTCCGCACATAACCGGCTCACGACAACAAAAATCGCTAAATGTTCCCAGAAAATAGAAAAAAAATAAGAAAAAGAAAATAGCGAATGTAAAGCTATTTTTATGCTTGGGATACGATAAAATGGAACATGAATCGAATTTCGAACTTCCTAAGCGGATTTCTCGAGGAAACAGAAGCTTAAAACAAGGGGAAAATCGCAAATTTGAGGGTCCTAGGGAAGAAATTCGGCTAAAATCTCGCCAGCTCATTGCAGAGTAATGAGTCTCGTTCGTTTGCCCGTTTACAATCAAATTAGCCTACAATTTTGTTCAAATCCGGCAGTGCCCGAGCTACGTTGATTTCACAAGTCTTATATGGTCCCGATCGAGATTCATATGATTTGAGCCAAAAATCGTCGGTCAACAAGTAATCAAAAATAGAAAAACACGAAAAAGGGTGAAACACGAGAGGTTCACAGGGGGTCAACCATCCTAGTACTACTCTCGCCCAAGCACGCTTAACTTCGAAGTTCTGAAGGGATCCGGTGCATTAGTGCTGGTATGATCGCACCCGACATTGAGTAGGATGTTTATTCTTATATCCCTCGAGTACGTGTGGAGCGAGCGGCGATGGACAACACGCGGCACTGTTCTTGCCCTATCAGAACCATGAAGTTAAGCGTTCTGGCGCGATGGCAGAGCTAGGATGGGAGACCTCCCTAGGAAGCCCTCGTGTCGCGACCGTTTACTTAAATTATGGATAAAACAGTCGAAATAATTGTTTTTAATGAGTTAACCGTCTCTGGAGTAATCTGCGTCATACCCTTCCGCACAGAACTGGCTCACGACAACAAAAATCTCTAAATGTTCCCAGAAAATAGAAAGTAAATAATAAAAAGAAAATAGCGAATGTAAAGCTATTATTATGCCTGGGATACGATAAAACAGAACTGAAATCGAATTTAGAACTTCCTAAGCGGATTTCTCGAGGAAACAGAAGCTTAACAGAAGCGAAAAATCGCAAATTAGAGCGTCTTAGAGAAGGAATTCGGTTAAAATCTCGCTCGCTTATTGCGGAGTAATGAGTCTCGTTCGGTTGCCCGTTTACAATCAAATTAGGCTACAATTTTATCAAAATCCGGCAGTTCACGAGCTACGTTAATTTCACATGTCATATCTGGTCTCGATCGAGATTCAGATGATTTGAGCCGAAAATCGTCTGTCAACAAGTAATCAAAAATAGAAAAACACGAAAAGGTGTTCAACACGAGGACTTCCCAGGGGGTCACTCATCCTAGTACTTCTCTCGCCCAAGCACGCTAAACTTCGGAGTTCTGATGGGATCCGGTGCATTAGTTCGGGTATGATCGCACCCGACATTGAGTTGGATTTTTATTTTTATATATCTCGAGTACGTGTGGAGCGGGCAGCGTTGGACAACACGCGGCACTGCTCTCGCCCAATCAGAACCATGAAGTTAAGATCGAAATAATTGTTTTTAATGAGCTAACCGTCTCTGGAGTAATCTACGTCATACCCTTCCGCACAGAACCGGCACACGACAACAAAAATCACTAAATGTTCCCAGAAAATAGAAAAAAAAATAAGAAGAAGAAAATAGCGAATGTAAAGCTATTATTATGCCCGATATACGATAAAATGGAACAGGAATCGAGTTTCGAAATTCCTAAGCGGATTTCTAGAGGAAACGGAAGCTTAACAGAAGCGGAAAATCGAAAATTAGAGGTTCTTGGAGAAGGAATTCGGCTAAAATCTCGCCAGCTCTTTGCGGAGTAATGAGCCTCGTTCGTTTGCCAGTTTACAATCAAATTAGCCAATAATTTTGTCCAACTCCGGCAGTGCCCGAGCTAAGTTGATTTCACATGTCTTATCTGGTCCCGATCGAGATTCAGATGATTTGAGTCAAAAATCGTCGGTCAACAAGTAATCAAAAATAGAAAAACACGAAAAAGGGTGCAACACGAGGGCTTCACAGGGGGTCACCCATCCTAGTACTGCTCTCGTCCAAGCACGCTTAACTTCGGAGTTCTGATGGGATCCGGTGCATTAGTGCTGGTATGATCGCACCCGAAAATGAGTAGGATGTTTATTCTTATATCCCTCAAGTACGTGTGGAGCGAGCGGCGATGGACAACACGCGGCACTGCTCTTACCCAATCAGAACCATGAAGTTAAGAGTTCTGGCGCGATGGCAGAGCTAGGATGGGAGACCTCCTTGGGAAGTCCTCGTGTCGCTACCGTTTACATAAATTATGGATAAAACAGTCGAAATAATTGTTTTTAATGAGTTAACCGTCTCCGGAGTAATCTGCGTCATACCCTTCCGCACAGAACCGGCTCACGACAACAAAAATCTCTAAATTTTCCCAGAAAATAGAAAAAAAATAATAAAAAGAAAATAACGAATGTAAAGCTATTATTATGCCTGGGATACGATAAAATGGAATCGAAATCGAATTTAGAACTTCCTAAGCTGATTTATCGAGGAAACGGAAGCTTAACATAAGCGGAAAATCGCAAATTAGAGGGTCTTTGAGAAGGAATTCGGCTAAAATCTCGCCCCGCTTATTGCAGAGTAATGAGTCACGTTCGTTTGCCCGTTTACAATCAAATTAGGCTACAATTTTGTCAAAATCCGGCAGTTCACGACCTACGTTAATTTCGCATGTCATATCTGGTCTCGATCGAGATTCAGATGATTTGAGACGAAAATCGTCTGTCAACAAGTAATCAAAAATAGAAAAACACGAAAAGGTGTTCAACACGAGGACTTCCCAGGGGGTCACTCATCCTAGTACTGCTCTCGCCCAAGCACGCTTAACTTCGGAGTTCTGATGGGATCCGGTGCATTAGTTCTGGTATGATCGCACCCGACATTGACTGGGATTTTTATTCTTATATATCTCGAGTACGTGTGGAGCGGGCGGCGATGGACAACACGCGGCACTGCTCTCGCCCAATCAGAACCATGAAGTTAAGCTCGTAATAATTGTTTTTAATGATTTAACCGTCTCCGGAGTAATCTGCGTCATACCCTTCTACACATAACCGGCTCACGACAACAAAAATCGCTAAATGTTCCTAGAAAATAGAAAAAAAATAAGAAGAAGAAAATAGCGAAGGTAAAGCTATTATTATGCATGAGATACGATAAAATGGAACCGGAATCAAATTTCAAACTTCCTAAGCCGATTTCTCGAGGAAAGAGAAGCTTAACAGAAGCGAAAAATCGCAAATTAGAGGGTCTTAGTGAATGAATTCGGCTAAAATCTTGCCAACTAATTGTGGAGAAATGAGTCTCGTTCGTTTTCCCGTTTACAATCAAATTAGGCTACAATTTTGTCCAAATTCGGCAGTGCCCGAGCTAAGTTGATTTCACATGTCTTATCTGGTCCTGATCGAGATTCAGATGATTTGAGCCGAAAATCATCTGTCAACAAGTAATCAAAAATAGAAAAACTAGAAAAGGGGTGCAACACGAGGACTTCCCAGGGGGTCACCCATCCTAGTGCTGCTCTCGCACAAGCACGCTTAACTTCGTAGTTCTGATGGGATCCGGTGCATTAGTGCCATTATGATCGCCCCCGACATTGAGTGGGATTTTTATTCTTATATCCCTCGAGTACGTGTGGAGAAGGCGGCGATGGACAACACGCGTCACTGCTCTCGCCCAATCAGAACCATGAAGTTAAGATCGAAATAATTGTTTTTAATGAGTTAACCGTCTCTGGAGTAATCTGCGTCATACCCTTCCGCACAGAACCGGCTCACGACAACAAAAATCGCTAAATGTTCCCAGAAAATAGAAAACAAAATAGGAAGAAGAAAATAGCGAATATAAAGCTATTATTATGCCCGAGATACGATAAATTGGAACAGGAATCGAGTTTCGAAATTCCTAAGTGGATTTCTCGAGGAAACGGAAGTTTAACAGAAGCGGAAAATCGAAAATTATAGGGTCTTGGAGAAGGAATTCGGCTAAAATCTCGCAAGCTTATTGCGGAGTAATGAGCCTCGTTCGTTTGCCCGTTTACAATTAAATTAGCCTAGAATTTTGTCCAAATCCGGCAGTGACCGAGCTACGTTTATTTCACATGTCTTATCTGGTCTCGATCGAGATTCAGATGATTTGAGCCGAAAATCGACTGTCAACAAGTAATCAAAAATAGAAAAACACGGAAAGGGGTGCAACACAAGGACTTCCCAGGGGGTCTCACCCATCCTAGTATTGCTCTCCCCCGAGCACGCTTAACTTCGAGGTTCTGATGGGATCCGGTGCATTAGTGCTGGTATGATCGCACCCGACATTGATTGGGATGTTTATTTTTATATCCCTCGAGTACTTGTGGAGCGGGAGGCGATGGAAAACACGCGGCACTGCTCTCGCCCAATCAGAACCATGAAGTTAAGCGTCTGGTGCGATGGAAGAGCTAGGATGAGTGACCTCCCTGGGAAGTCCTCGTGTCGCGACCATTTATGTAAATTATGGATAAAACAGTCGAAATAATTGTTTTTAATGAATTAACCATCTCCGGAGTAATCTGCGTCATACCCTTCAGCACAGAACTGGCTCACGACAACAAAAATCGATAAATGTTACCAGAAAATAGAAAAAAAAAAAAGAAGAAGAAAATAGAGTACGTAAAGCTATTAACAGAAGCGGAAAATTTCAAATTAGAGGGTCTTAGAGAAGGAATTCGGCTAAAATCTCGCCAGCTCATTGCGAAGCAATGAGTCTCGTTCATTTGCCCGTTTACAATCAAATTAGCCTACAATTTTGCCCAAATCCGGCAGTGCCCGAGCTACGTTGATTTCACATGTCTTATCTAGTCCCGATCGAGATTAAGATGATTTGAGCAGAAAATCGTCTGTCAACAAGTAATAAAAAATATAAAAACACGAAAAGGGGTGACACACGAGGACTTCCAAGGGGGTCACCCAACCTAGTACTGCTCTCGCCCAAGCACGCTTAACTTCGGAGTTCTGATGGGATCCGGTGCATTAGTTCTGTTATGATCGCACCCGCCATTGAGTGGGATGTTTATTCTTATATCCCTCGAGTACTTGTGGAGCGAGAGGCGATAAACAACACGCGGCACAGCTCTCGCACAATAAGAACCATGAAGTTAAGCGTTCCGGTGCGATGGCAGAGCTAGGATGGGTGACCTCCATGGGAAGTCCTCGTGTCGCGACCGTTTACGTAAATTATGGCTAAAACAGTCGAAATAATTGTTTTTAATGAGTTAACCCTCTCCGGAGTAATCTGCGTCATACCCTTCCGCACAGAACCGGCTCACGACAACAAAAATCTCTAAATTTTCCCAGAAAATAGAAAAAAAATAATAAAAAGAAAATAACGAATGTAAAGCTATTGTTATGCCTGGGATACGATAAAATGGAATCGAAATCGAATTTAGAACTTCCTAAGCGGATTTATCGAGGAAACGGAAGCTTAACATAAGCGGAAAATCGCAAATTAGAGGGTCTTAGAGAAGGAATTCGGCTAAAATCTCCCCCGCTTATTGCGGAGTAATGAGTCACGTTCGTTTGCCCGTTTACAATCAAATTAGGCTACAATTTTGTCAAAATCCGGCAGTTCACGACCTACGTTAATTTCGCATGTCATATCTGGTCTCGATCGAGATTCAGATGATTTGAGACGAAAATCGTCTGTCAACAAGTAATCAAAAATAGAAAAACACGAAAAGGTGTTCAACACGAGGACTTCCCAGGGGGTCACTCATCCTAGTACTGCTCTCGCCCAAGCACGCTTAACTTCGGAGTTCTGATGGGATCCGGTGCATTAGTTCTGGTATGATCGCACCCGACATTGACTGGGATTTTTATTCTTATATATCTCGAGTACGTGTATAGCGGGCGGCGATGGACAACACGCGGCACTGCTCTCGCCCAATCAGAACAATGAAGTTAAGCTCGAAATAATTGTTTTTAATGATTTAACCGTCTCCGGAGTAATCTGCGTCATACCCTTCTACACATAACCGGCTCACGACAACAAAAATCGCTAAATGTTCCTAGAAAATAGAAAAAAAATAAGAAGAAGAAAATAGCGAAGGTAAAGCTATTATTATGCATGAGATACGATAAAATGGAACCGGAATCGAATTTCGAACTTCCTAAGCCGATTTCTCGAGGAAACAGAAGCTTAACAGAAGCGAAAAATCGCAAATTAGAGGGTCTTAGTGAATGAATTCGGCTAAAATCTTGCCAGCTAATTGCGGAGAAATGAGTCTCGTTCGTTTTCCCGTTTACAATCAAATTAGGCTACAATTTTGTCCAAATTCGGCAGTGCCCGAGCTAAGTTGATTTCACATGTCTTATTTGGTCCTGATCGAGATTCAGATGATTTGAGCCGAAAATCATCTGTCAACAAGTAATCAAAAATAGAAAAACACGAAAAGGGGTGCAACACGAGGACTTTCCAGGGGGTCACCCATCCTAGTGCTGCTCTCGCACAAGCACGCTTAACTTCGTAGTTCTGATGGGATCCGGTGCATTAGTGCCGTTATTATCGCCCCCGACATTGAGTGGGATTTTTATTCTTATATCCCTCGAGTACGTGTGGAGAAGGCGGCGATGGACAACACGCGTCACTGCTCTCGCCCAATCAGAATAATGAAGTTAAGATCGAAATAATTGTTTTTAATGAGTTAACCGTCTCTGGAGTAATCTGCGTCATACCCTTCCGCACAGAACCGGCTCACGACAACAAAAATCGCTAAATGTTCCCAGAAAATAGAAAACAAAATAAGAAGAAGAAAATAGCGAATATAAAGCTATTATTATGCCCGAGATACGATAAAATGGAACAGGAATCGAGTTTCGAAATTCCTAAGCGGATTTCTCGAGGAAACGGAAGTTTAACAGAAGCGGAAAATCGAAAATTATAGGGTCTTGGAGAAGGAATTCGGCTAAAATCTCGCCAGCTCATTGCGGAGTAATGAGCCTCGTTCGTTTGCCCGTTTACAATTAAATTAGGCTACAATTTTTTCCAAATCCGGCAGTGCCCGATCTACGTTGATTTCACATGTATTATCAGGTCTCGATTGAGATTCAGATGATTTGAGCCGAAAATCGTCTGTCAACAAGTAATCAAAAATAGAAAAACACGAAAAAGGGTTCAACACGAGGACTTCCCAGGGGGGTCACCCATCCTAGTATTGCTCTCCCCCGAGCACGCTTAACTTCGGGGTTCTGATGGGATCCGGTGCATTAGTGATGGTATGATCGCACCCAACATTGAGTGGGATGTTTATTCTTATATCCCTCGAGTACGTGTGAAGCGGGCGGCGACGGACAACACGCGGCACAGCTCTCGCCCAATCAGAACCATGAAGTTAAGCGTTCTGGAGCGATGGCAGAGCTAGGATGGGTGACCTCCCATGGCAGTCCTCGTGTCGCGACCGTTTACGTAAATTATGGCTAAAACAGTCGAAATAATTGTTTTTAATGAGTTAACCGTCTCCGAAGTAATCTGCGTCATACCCTTCCGCACAGAACAGGCTCACGACAACAAAAATCGCTAAATATTACCAGAAAATAGAAAAAAAAAATAAGAAGAAGAAAATAGCGAATGTAAAGATATTATTATGCCCGAGATACGGTAAAATTGAATCGGAATCGAATTTCGGACTTCCTAAAAAGATTTTTCGAGGAAACGGAAGCTTAAAAAAAACGGAAAATTGCAAATTAGAGGGTCTTAGAGAAGGAATTCGGCTAAAATCTCGCCAGCTCATTGCGGAGTAATGAGTCTCGTTCGTTTGCCCGTTTACAATCAAATTAACCTACAATTTTGTCCAAATCCGGCAGTGCCCGAGCTACGTTGATTTCACATGTCTTATCTGGTCCCGATCGAGATTCAGATGATTTGAGCCGAAAATTGTCTGTCAACAAGTAATCAAAAATAGAAAAATAC
Organism: Primulina tabacum; assembly: GCF_025594145.1. Classification (NCBI taxonomy): domain Eukaryota; kingdom Viridiplantae; phylum Streptophyta; class Magnoliopsida; order Lamiales; family Gesneriaceae; genus Primulina; species Primulina tabacum. The sequence continues at coordinate 30,803,731 of NC_134559.1, forward strand.
GAAAAGGGGTGCAACACGAGGACTTCCCTGGGGTCACCCATCCTAGTACTGCTCTCGTCCAAGCAAGCTTTACTTCGGAGTTCTGATAGGATCCGGTGCATTAGTGTTGGTATGATCGCACCCGACATTGAGTTGGATGTTTATTCTTATATCCCTTGAGTACGATTGGAGCGGGCGGCGATGGACAACACGTGGCGCTGCTCTCGCCCAATCAGAACCATGAAGTTAAGCGTTTTGGCGCGATGGCAAAGTTAGGATGGGTGACCTCTCTGGGAAGTCCTCGTGTCGCAACCATTTACGTAAATTATGGTTAAAACTGTCGAAATAATAGTTTTTAATGACTTAACCGTCTCCGGAGTAATCTGCATCATACCCTTCCGCACAGAACCGGCACACGACAACAAAAATCGCTAAGTGTTCCCAGAAAATAGAAAAAAAATAAGAAGAAGAAAATAGCGAATGTAAAGCTATTATTATGCCTAGGATACGATAAAATGGAACAAAAATCGAATTTTGGACTTTCTAAGCGGATTTCTCGAGGAAACGGAAGCTTAACAGAAGCGGAAAATCGCAAATTAAAGGGTCTTAGAGAAGGAATTCGGCTAAAATCTCGCTACCTCGTTGCGGAGTAATGAGTCTCGTTCGTTTGCCCGTTTACAATCAAATTAGGCTACATTTTTGTCCAAATCCGGCAGTGCCCGAGCTACGTTTATTTCACATGTCTTATCTCGTCCCGATCGTGATTCAGATGATTTGAGCCGAAAATCTTCTGTCAACAAGTAATCAATCAAAAATAGAAAAACACGAAAAGGGGTGCAACACGAGGACTTCCCATGGGGTCACACATGCTAGTAGTGCTCTCGCCCAAGCACGCTTAACTTCGGAGTTCTAATGGGATCCGGAGCATTAGTGCTGGTATGATCTCACCCGACATTGAAGGGGATGTTTATTCTTATATCCCTCGAGTACGTGTGGAGCAGTCGACGATGGTCAACACGGGCACTGCTCTTGCCCAATCAAAACCACGAAGTTAAGCGTTCTGGCGCGATGGAGCGGGCTAGGATGGGTGACCTCCCTGAGAAGTCCTCGTGTCGCGACCGTTTACGGAAATTATGGCTAAAGCAGTTGAAATAATTGTTTTAATGAGTTAACCGTCTCCGAAATAATCTGCGTCATATCCTTCCGCACAGAACCGGCTCATGACAACAAAAATTGCTAAATGTTTTTATAAAATAGAAAAAAAAATAAGAAGAAGATAATAGCGAATGTAAAGCTATTATTATGCTTGAGATACGATAAAATGGAACATGAATCGAATTTAGAACTTCCTAAGCGGATTTCTCGAGGAAACGGAAGCATAACAGAAGCGGAAAATCGCAAATTAGAGGGTCTTAGAGAATGAATTCTGCTAAAATCTCGCCTGCTCATTGCGGAGTAATGAGTCTCGTTCGTTTTCCCGTTAACAATCAAATTAGCCTACAATTTTGTCCAAATCCGGCAGTGCCCGAGCTACGTTGATTTCACATGTCTTTTCTCGTACCGATCGAGATTCAGATGATTTGAGCTGAAAATCGTATGTCAACAAGTAAACAAAAATAGAAAAACACGAAAATGGGAGCAACACGAGGATTTCCCAGGGGGTCACCAATCCTAGTACTGCTCTCGTCCAAGCACGCTTAACTTCAGAGTTCTGATGGGATCCGGTGCATTACTGATGGTATGATCGCATCCGACATTAAGTGGGATGTTCATTCTTATATCCCTGCAGTAAGTGTGGTGCGGGTGGCGATGGACAACACGCAGCACTACTTTCGCCAAATCAGAACCATGAAATTAAGTGTTCTGGCGCGATGGCAGAGCTAGGATGGGTGGCTTCCCCGGGAAGTCCTCGTGTCGCGACCGTTTAGGTAAATTATGGGTAAAACAGTCGAAATAATTGTTTTTAATGAGTTAACCGTCTACGAAGTAATCAGCATCATACCCTTCTGCACAGAACCAGCTCACGACAACAAAAATCGCTAAATGTTCTCAGAAAATAGAAAAAAATAAGAAGAAGAAAATAGCTAATGTATAGGCTATTATTATGCCTGGGATATGATAAAATGGAACCGGAATCAAATTTCGAACTTCCTAAGCGGATTTCTCGTGGAAACGGAAGCTTTACATAAGCGAAATCGCAAATTAGAGGGTCTTAGAGATGGAATTCGGCTAAAATCTCGTCAGCTCTTTGCGGAGTAATGAGTCTCGTTCGTTTGCCCGTTTACAATCAAATTAGGCTACAATTTTTTCCAAATCCGGCAGTGCCCGATCTACGTTGATTTCACATGTCTTATCAGGTCTCGATTGAGATTCAGATGATTTGAGCCGAAAATCGTCTGTCAACAAGTAATCAAAAATAAAAAAAACAAAAATCGGCGCAACACGAGGACTTCCCAGGGAGTCACCCATCCTAGTACTGCTCTCGCCCAAACACGCTTAACTTCGAAGTTCTGATGGGATCCGGTGCATTAGTGCAGGTTTGATCGCACACGTCATTGAGTAGGATGTATATTCTTACATTCCTCGAGTACGTGTGGAGCAGGCGGCGATGGACAACACGCGGCGCTGCTCTCACCCAATCAGAACCATGAAGTTAAGCGTTCTGGTGCGATTGCAGTGCTAGGATGGTTGACCTCCCTGGGAAGTCCTTGTGTCGCGACCGTTTACGTAAATTGTGGCTTAAACTGTCGAAATAATAGTTTTTAATGAGTTAACCGTCTCCGGAGTAATCTGCGTCATACCCTTCCGCACAGAACCGTCTCACTACAACAAAAATCGCTAAATGTTCCCAGAAAATAGAAAAAAAATAAGAAGAAGAAAATAGCGAATGTAAAGCTACTATAATGGCTGGGATACGATAAAATGGAACCGAAATCGAATTTCGGACTTCCTAAGAGGATTTCTCGATGAAACGGAAGCTTAACAGAAGCGGAAAATCGCAAATTAGAATGTCTTAGAGAAGGAATTCGGCTAAAATCTCGTCAGTTCATTGCGGAGTAATGAGTCTCATTCGTTTGCCCGTTTACAAAAAATTAGGCTACAATTTTGTCCAAATCCGGCAGTGCCCGAGCTACGTTGATTTCACATGTTTTTTCTGGTCCCGATCGAGATTCAGATGATTTGAACCGAAAATCGTCTGTCAACAAGTAATCAAAAATAGAAAAACACGAAAAGGGGTGCAACACGAGGACTTTCTAGGGGTTCACCCATCCTAGTACTGCTCTGGCCCAAGCACGCTTAACTTCGGAATTCTGATGGGATCCGGTGCATTATTGTTGGTATGATCGCACCCGACATTGAGTGGGATGTTTATTCTTATATCCCTCCAGTACGTGTGGAGCGGGCGGCGATGGACAAAACGCGGCACTGCTCTAGCCCAATCTGAACCATGAAGTTAAGCGTTCTAGCGCGATGGTAGAGCTAGGATTGGTGACCTCCCCGGGAAGTCCTCACGTCGCGACTGTTTACGTAAATTATGGCTAAAACAGTCGAAATAATTGTTTTTAATTAGTTAACCATCTCCGGAGTAATCTGCGTCATACCCTTCCACGCAGAACCGGCTCACGACAACAAAAATCGCTAAATGTTGCCAGAAAATAGAAAAAAAATAAGAAGAAGAAAATAGCGAATGTAAAGCTATTATTATTCCTGGGATACGATAAAATGGAACCGTAATCGAATTTGGAACTTCCTAAGAGGATTTCTCGAGAAACCGAAGCTTAACGGAAGCGGAAAATCGCAAATTAGAGGGTCGTAGGGAAGGAATTCGGCTAAAATCTTGCCAGCTCATTGCGGAGGAATGAGACTCGTTCGTTTAACCGTTTACAATCAAATTATGCTACAATTTTGTCCAAATCCGGCAGTGTCTGAGCTACATTGATTTCACATGTCTTATCTGGTCACGATCGAGATTCAGATGATTTGAGCCGAAAATCGTGTGTCAACAAGTAATCAAAAATAGAAAAACACGAAAAAGGGTGCAACACGAGGATTTCCCACGGGGTCAACCATCCTAGTATTGCTCTCGCCCAAGCACGCTTAACTTCGGTGTTTTGATGGGATCCGGTGCATTAGTGCTGGTATGATCGCACCCGAAATTGGGTGAGATGTTTATTCTTATATCCCTCGAGTACGTGTGGAGCGGGCGGCAATGGACAACACGCGGCACACCTCTCGCCCAATCAGAACCATGAAGTTAAGCGTTCTGGCGCGATGGCAGATCTAGGATGGGTGACCTCCCCGGGAAGTCCTTGTGTCGCGACCGTTTACGAAAATTATAGCTAAAACAGTTGAAATAATTGTTTTTAATAAGTTAACCGTTTTCGGAGTAATCTGCGTCATACTCCTCCGCACAGAACCGGCTCACGACAACAAAATCGCTAAATGTTTCCAAAAAATAGAAAAAAATAAGAATAAGAAAATAGCGAATGTAAAGCTATTATTATGCCTGGGATACGATAAAATGGAACCGGAATCGAATTTAGGACTTCCTAAGCGGATTTGTCGAGGAAACAGAAGCTTTAACAGAGGCGGAAAATCGCAAATCAGAGGGTCTTAGAAAAAGAATTCGGCTAAAATCTTGCAATCTCATTGCGGAGTAATGAGTCCCGTTCGTTTGCCCGTTTGCAATCAAATTAGCCTACAATTTTGTCCAACTCCGGCAATGCCCGAGCTACGTTGATTTCACATGTCTTATCTGGTCCCGATCGAGATTCATATGATTTGAGCCGAAAATCCTCTGTCAAAAAGTAATCGAAAGTAGAAAAACACGAAAAAAGGTGCAACACGAGAACTTCCCAGGGGGTCGCCCATCCTAGTACTGGTCTCGCCCAAACACGCTTAACTTCGGAGTTCTGATGGGATCCGGTGCATTAGTGCTAGTATGATTGCACCTGACATTGAGTGGGATGTTTATTCTTATATCCCTCGAGTACGTGTGGAGCGGGCGGCGATGGTCAACACGCGGCACTGCTCTCGCCCAATCAGAACCATGAATTTAAGCGTTCTGACGCGATGACAGAGCTAGAATGGGTGACCTCCCTTGGAAGTCCTTGTGTCGCGACCGTTTACATAATTATAGCTAAAACAGTCGAAATAATTGTTTTTAATGAGTTAACCGTCTCTGGAGTCATCTGCGTCATACCCTTCTGCACCGAACCGGCTCACGACAACAAAAATCGCTAAATGTTCACAGAAAATAGAAAAAAATAAGAAGAAGAAAATAGCGAATGTAAAGCTATTATTATGCCTGGGATACAATAAAATTGAACCGGAATCGAATTTCGAACTTCCTAAGCGGATTTCTCGAGGAAACGAAAGCTTAACAGAAGCGGTAAATCGCAAATTAGAGGGTCTTAGAGAAGGAATTCGGCTAAAATCTCGTCAGTTCATTGCGTAGTAATGAGTTTCGTCCGTTTGCCCGTTTACAATCAAATTAGCCTACAATTTTGTCGAAATCCGGCAGTGTCAGAGCTACGTTGTTTTCACATGTCTTATCTGCTCCTGATCGAGATTCAGATGATTTGAGCCAAAAATAGTCTGTCAACATGTAATCAAAAATAGAAAAACACGAAAAGGGGTTCAACACGAGGACTTCCAAGGGGGTCACCCATTCTAGTACTGCTCTCGCCCAAGCACGTTTAACTTCGGAGTTCTGATGGGATTTGGTGCATTAGTGCTGGTATGATCGCACCCGACATTGAGTGGGATGTTTATTCTTATATCCCTTGAGTACGTGTGGAGCGGGCGATGATGGACAACACGCGGCACTGCTCTCGCCCAATCAGAACCATGAAGTTAAGCGTTCCGGCGCGATGACAGAGCTAGGATGGGTGACCTCCCTTGGAAGTCCTTGTGTCGCGACAGTTTACATAAATTATAGCTTAAACAGTTGAAATAATTGTTTTTAATGAGTTAACCGTCTCCGGAGTAATCTACGTCATACCCTTCCGCACAGAACCGACTCACGACAACAAAAATCGCTAAATGTTCCCAGAAAATAGAAAAGAAAATTGCGAATGTAAAGCTATTATTATGCCTGAGATACGATAAAATGGAAACGGAATCGAATTTCGGACTTCCTAAACGGATTTCTCGAGGAAACAGAAGCTTAACAGAAGCGGAAAATCGCAAATTAGAGAGTCTTAGAGAAATAATTCGGCTAAAATCTCTTTAGCTCATTGCGGAGTACTGAGTCTCGTTCGTTTGCCCGTTTACAATCAAATTAGCCTACAATTTTGTCCAAATCCGACAGTGCCCGAGCTACGTTGATTTCACATGTCTTATCTAGTCCCGATCGAGATTCAGATGATTTGAGCCGAAAATCGTCTGTCAACAAGTAATCAAAAATAGAAAAACACGAAAAGGGGTGCAACACTTGGACTTCCAAGGGGGTCACCCATCCTAGTACTGCTCTCGCCCAAGCACGCTTAACTTCGGAGTTCTTATGGGATCCGGTGCATTAGTGCTGGTATGATCGCACCCGACATTGAGTGGGATGTTTATTCTTATATCCCTCGAGTACGTATGGAGCGGGCGGCGATGGACAACACGCGGCACTGCTCACAACCAATCAGAACCATGAAGTTAAGCGTTCTGGCGCGATGGCAGAGCTAGGATTGGTGACCTCCCTGGGAAGTCCTCGTGTCGCGACCGTTGATATAAATTATGGATAAAACAGTCAAAATAATTGTTTTTAATGAGTTAACCGTCTCCAGAGTAATATGCGTCATACCCTTCCGCACAGAACCGGCTCACGACAACAAAAATCGTTAAATATTCCCAAAAAATAGAAAAAAAAATAAGAAAATGAAAATAGCGAAAGTAAAGCTATTATTATGCAGGGATACGATAAAATGGAATCGAAATCGAATTTAGAACTTCCTAAGCGGATTTTTGGAAGAAACGGAAGCTTAACAGAAGCGGAAAATCGCAAATTAGAGGGTCTTAGAGAAGGAATTCGGCTAAAATCTCGCCAGCTCATTGCGGAGTAATGAGTCTCGTTCGTTTAACCGTTTACAATCAAATTAGGCTACAATTTTGTCCAAATCCGGCAGTGTCCGAGCTACGTTGATTTCACATTTCTTATCTTGTCCCGATCTAGATTCAGATGATTTTAGCCGAAAATCGTCTGTCAACAAGTAATCAAAAATAGAAAAACACGAAAAGGGGTGTAACACGAGGACTTCTCAGGGGATCACCCATCCTAGTACTGCTCTCGCCCAAGCACGCTTAACTTCGGAGTTCTGATGGGATACAGTGCATTAGTGCTGGTATGATCGCTCCCAACATTTAGTGGGATGTTTATTCTTATATCCCTTGAGTACGTGTGGCACCGGCGGCGATGGACAACACGCGGCACTGCTCTCGCCCAATCAGAACCATGAAGTTAAGCGTTCTGGCGCGATGGCAGAGCTAGGATGGGTGACCTCCCTAGGAAGTCCTCGTGTCACGACCGATTACGTAAATATGGATTAAACAGTTGAAATATTTGTTTTTAACGAGTTAACCGTCTCCGGAGTAATATGCGTCATACCCTTTTGCATGAAACCTGCTCAAGACAATAAAAACCGCTAAATGTTCCCAGAAAATAGAAAAGAAAATAAGAAGAAGAAAATAGCGAATGTAAAGCTATTATTATGCCTGGGATACGATGAAATGGAACCGGAATCGAATTTCTGACTTCCTAAGCGGATTTCTCGAGGAAACGGAAGCTTAACAGAAGCGGAAAATCGCAAATTAGAGAGTGTTAGAGAAGGAATTCGGCTAAAATCTCGCTTGCTCATTGCGGAGTAGTGAGTCTCGTTCGTTTGCCCGTTTACAATCAAATTAACCTACAATTTTGTCAAAATCCGCCAGTGCCTGAGCTACGTTGATTTCACATGCCTTATCTGGTCCCGATCGAGATTCAGATGATTTGAGCCGAAAATCGTCTGTCAACAAGTAATCAAAAATAGAAAAACACGAAAAGGGGTGCAACACTTGGACTTCCAAGGGGGTCACCCATCCTAGTACTGCTCTCGCCCAAGCACGCTTAACTTTGGAGTTCTGATGGAATCCGGTGCATAAGTGCAGGTATGATCCCACCCGACATTGAGTGGGATGTTTATTCTTATATCCCTTGAGTACGTGTGGAACGGGCGGCGATGGACAACAAGCGACACTGCTCTCGCCCAATCAGAACCATGAAGTTAAGCGTTCTGGCGCGATGACAGAGCTAGGATGGGTGACCTCCCTTGGAAGTCTTTGTGTCGCGACCATTTACATAAATTATAGCTAATACAGTCGAAATAATTGTTTTTAATGAGTTAACCATCTCCGGAGTAATCTGCGTCATACCCTTCCGCACAGAACCGACTCACGACAACAAAAATCGCTAAATATTCCCAGAAAAAAAATATAAGAAAAAGAAAATAGCGAATGTAAATCTATTATTATGCCTGTGATACGATAATATGGAACCAGAATCGAATTTCGGACTTCCTAAACGGATTTCTCGAGGAAACAAAAGCTTAACAGAAACGGAAAATCGCAAATTAGAGGGTCTTAAAGAAATAATTCGGCTAAAATCTCGCCAGCTCATTGCAGAGTACTGAGTGTCGTTCGTTTGCCCGTTTACAATCAAATTAGCCTACAATTTTGTCCAAATCCGGCAGTGCCCGAGCTACGTTGATTTCACATGTCTTATCTGGTCCCGATCGAGATTCAGATGATTTGATCCGAAAATCGTCTGTCAACAAGTAATCGAAAGTAGAAAAACACGAAAAGGGGTGCAACACGAGGACTTCCCTGGGGGTCACCCATCCTAGTACTGCTCTCGCCCAAGCAAGCTTTACTTCGGAGTTTTGATGGGATCCGGTGCATTAATGCTTGTATGATCGAACCTTACATTGAGTGGGATGTTTATTCTTATATCCCTCGAGTACGTGTGGAGCGGGCGGCGATGGACAACACGCGGCACTGCTCTCGCCCAATCAAAACCATGAAGTTAAGCGTTCTGGCGCGATGGCAGAGCTAGGATGGGTGACCTCCCTGGGAAGTCCTCGTATCGCGACCCTTTACGTAAATTATGGATAAAACAATCGAAATAATTGTTTTTAATGAGTTAACCATCTCCGGAGTAATCTGCGTCATACCTTTCAGCACAGAACCGGCTCACGACAACAAAAATCGCTAAATGTTCCCAGAAAATAGAAAAGAAAATAAGAAGAAGAAAATAGCGAATGTAAAGCTATTATTATGCCTGGGATACGATAAAATGGAACCAGAATCGAATTTCGGACTTCCTAAAAGGATTTCTCGAGGAAACAGAAGCTTAACAGAAGCGGAAAATCGCAAATTAGAGGGTCTTAGAGAAAATAATTCGGCTAAAATCTCGCCAACTCATTGCGGAGTAGTGAGTCTCGTTCGTTTGCCCGTTTAAAATCAAATTAGCCTACAATTTTGTCCAAATCCGGCAGTGCCCGAGCTACGTTGATTTCACATGTCTTATCTGGTCACGATCGAGATTCAGATGATTTGAGCCGAAAATCGTCTGTCAACAAGTAATCAAAAATAGAAAAACACGAAAAGGGGTGCAACACTTGGACTTCCAAGGGGGGTCACCCATCCTAGTACTGCTCTCGCCCAAGCACGCTTAACTTTGGAGTTCTGATGGAATCCGGTGCATAAGTGCAGGTATGATCCCACCCGACATTGATTGGGATGTTTATTCTTATATCCCTTGAGTACGTGTGGAGCGGGCGGCGATGGACAACAAGCGACACTGCTCTCGCCCAATCAGAACCATGAAGTTAAGCGTTCTAGCGCGATGACAGAGCTAGGATGGGTGACCTCCCTTGGAAGTCCTTGTGTCGCGACCATTTACATAAATTATAGCTAATACAGTCGAAATAATTGTTTTTAATGAGTTAACCATCTCCGGAGTAATCTGCGTCATACCCTTCCGCACAGAACCGGCTCACGACAACAAAAATCGCTAAATATTCCCAGAAAAAAAATATAAGAAAAAGAAAATAGCGAATGTAAATCTATTATTATGCCTGTGATACGATAAAATGGAACCAGAATCGAATTTCGGACTTCCTAAACGGATTTCTCGAGGAAACAAAAGCTTAACAGAAACGGAAAATCGCAAATTAGAGGGTCTTAAAGAAATAATTCGGCTAAAATCTCGCCAGCTCATTGCGGAGTACTGAGTGTCGTTCGTTTGCCCGTTTACAATCAAATTAGCCTACAATTTTGTCCAAATCCGCCAGTGCCCGAGCTACGTTGATTTCACATGTCTTATCTGGTCCCGATCGAGATTCAGATGATTTGATCCGAAAATCGTCTGTCAACAAGTATTAAAAAATAGAAAAACACGAAAAGGGGTGCAACACTTGGACTTCCAAGGGGGTCACCCATCCTAGTACTGCTCTCGCCCAAGCACGCTTAACTTCGGAGTTCTGATGGGATCCGGTGCATAAGTGCAGGTATGATCGCACCCGACATTGAGTGGGATGTTTATTCTTATATCCCTCGAGTACGTGTGGCGCGGGCGGCGATGGACAACACGCGGCACTGCTCTCGCCCAATCAGAACCATGAAGTTAAGCGTTCTGGCGCGATGGCAGAGCTAGGATGGGTGATCTCCCTTCGAAGTCCTCGTGCCGTGACTGTTTACGTAAAGTATGGATAAAACAGTCAAAATAATTTATTTTAATGAGATAACCGTCTCCGGAGTAATATGCGTCATACCCTTCCGCACAGAACCGGCTCACGACAACAAAAATCGCTAAATGTTCACAGAAAATAGAAAAAAAAATAAGAAAAAAAAAATAGCGAATGTAAAGCTATTATTATGCCTGGGATACGATAAAATGGAACCGGAATCGAATTTAGAACTTCCTAAGTTGATTTCTTGAGGAAACGGAAGGTTAAAAGAAGCGGAAAATCGCAAATTAAAGGGGTCTTAGAGAAGGAATTCGGCTAAAATCTCGCCAGCTCATTGCGGAGTAATGAGTCTCATTCGTTAGACCGTTTACAATTAAATTAGGCTACAATTTTGTCCAAATCCGGCAGTGTCCGAGCTACGTTGATTTCACATGTCTTATCTAATCCTGATCGAGATTCAGATTATTTGAGCCGAAAATCGTCTGTCAACAAGTAATCAAAAATAGAAAAACACGAAAAAGAGTGCAACACGAGGACTTCCCAGGGGGTCACCCATCCTAGTATTGCTCTCGCCCAAGCAAGCTTAACTTCGGAGTTCTGATGGGATCAGATGCATTAGTGCTGGCATGATCGCACCCGACATTGAGTGGGATGTTTATTCTTATATCCCTCGAGTACGTGTGGAGCTGGCGGCGATGGACAACACGCGGCACTGCTCTCGCCCAATCAGAACCATGAATTTAAGCGTTCTGGCATGATGGCAGAGCTAGGATGGGTGACCTCCCTCAGAAGTCCTTGTGTCGCGAGTGTTTATGTAAATTATGGATAAAACAGTCGAAATAATTGTTTTTAATGAGTTAACCGTCTCCAGAGTCATCTGAGTCATACCCTTCTGCACCGAACCGGCTCAAGACAACAAAAATCGCTAAATGTTCACAGAAAATAGAAAAAAAATAAGAAGAAGAAAATAGAAAATGTAAAGCTATTATTATACATGGGATACGATAAAATGGAACCGGAATCGAATTTCGGACTTCCTAAACGGAACAGAAGCTTAACAGAAGCGGAAAATCGCAAATTAAAGTGTCTTAGAGAAAGAATTCGGCTAAAATCTCGCCAGCTCATTGCGGAGTAATGAGTCTTGTTCGTTTGCCCGTTTACAATCAAATTTGCCTGCAATTTTGTCAGAATCCGGCAGTGTCCGGGCTACGTTGTTTTCACATGTCTTATCTGGTTCCGATCAAGATTCAGATGATTTGAGCCGAAAATAGTTTGTCAACAAGTAATAAAAAATAGAAAAACATGAAAATGGGTGCAACACGAGGACTTCCAAGGGGGTCACCCATCCTAGTACTGCTCTCGCCCAAGCACGCTTAACTTCGGAGTTCTGATGGGATCCGGTGCATTAGGGCTGGTAAGATCGCACCCGACATTGAGTGGGATGTTTATTCTTATATCTCTCGAGTACGTGTGGAGCGGACGGCGGTGGACAACACGCGGCACTGCTCTCGCCCAATCAGAACCATGAAGTTAATCGATCTGGCACGATGACAGAGCTAGGATGGGTGATCTCCCTTGGTAGTCCTTGTGTCGCGACCGTTTACATAAATTATAGCTAAAACAGTCGAAATAATTATTTTTAATGAGTTAACCGTCTCCGGAGTAATCTGCGTCATACCCTTCCGCACAGAATCGGCTCACGACAACAAAAATCGCTAAATGTTCCCAGAAAACAGAAAAGAAAATAAGAAGAAAATAGCGAATGTAAAGCTATTATTATGGCTGGGATACGATAAAATGGAACCGGAATCGAATTTCGGACTTCCTAAACGGATTTCTTGAGGAAACAGAAGCTTAACAGAAACGGAAAATCGCAAATTAGAGTGTCTTAGAGAAATAATTCGGCTAAAATCTCGCCAGCTCTTTGCGAAGTAGTGAGTCTCGTTCGTTTGCCCGTTTACAATCAAATTAGCCTACAATTTTGTCCAAATCCGGCAGTGCCCGAGCTACGTTGATTTCACATGTCTTATCTGATCCCGATCGAGATTCAGATGATTTGAGCTGAAAATCGTCTGTCAACAAGTAATCAAAAATAGAAAAAAACACGAAAAGGGGTGCAACACGAGGACTTCCAAGGGGGTCACCCATCCTAGTACTGCTCTCGCCCAAACACGCTTAACTTTGAAGTTTTGATGGGATCCGGTGCATAAGTGCAGGTATGATCACACCCATTATTGAGTGGGATGTTTATTCTTATATCCCTCGAGTACGTGTGGAGCGGGCGGTGATGGACAACACGCGGCTCTGCTCTCGCCCAATCAGAACCATGAAGTTAAGCGTTCTGGCGTGATTCCAGAGCGAGGATGGGTGACCTCCCTGGCAGCCCTTGTGTCGCGACCGTTTACGTAAATTAGGGCTAAAACAATCGAAATAATTTTTTTTAATGAGTTAACCGTCTCCGGAGTAATTTGCGTCATACCATTCCGCACAATACCGGCTCACGACAAAAAAAATTGCTAAATGTTCCCAGAAAAGAGAAAAAAAAATAAGAAGAAGAAAATAGCGAATGTAAAGCTATTATTATGCGTGAGATACGATAAAATGGAACTGAAATCGAAATTCGAACTTCCTAAGCGGATTTCTCGAGGAAACGAAAGCTTAACAGAAGCGGAAAATCGCAAATTAGAGGGTCTTAGAGAAGGAATTCGGCTAAAATCTTGCCAGCTTCTTGTGGAGTAATGAGTCTCGTTCGTTTGCCCGTTTGCAATCAAATTAGGCTACAATTTTGTCCAAATCCGGCAGTGCTTGAGCTACGTTGATTTCACATGTCTTATCTAATCCTGATCGAGATTCGGATTATTTGAGCCGAAAATCGTTTGTCAACAAGTAATCAAAAATAGAAAAACACGAAAAGGGTACAACACGAGGACTTCCCAGGGGATCACCCATCCTAGTGCTGCTCTCGGCAAAGCACGCTTAACTTCGGAGTTCTGATGGGATCCGGTGCATTAGTGCTGGTATGATCGCACCCAACATTGAGTAGGATTTTTATTCTTATATCCCTCGAGTACGTGTCGAGCAGGCGGCGATGTACAACACGCGGCACTGCTCTCGCCCAATCAGAACCATGAAGTTAAGCGTTCTGGCGCGATGGCAGAGCTTGGATCGGTGACCTCCCTGGGAAGTCCTCGTGTGACGACCGTTTACGTAAATTATGGGTACAACAGTTTAAATAATTGTTTTTAACGAGTTAACCGTCTCCAAAGTAATATGCGTCATACCCTTCCGCACGAAACCTGCTCAAGACAACAAAAATCGCTAAATGTTCCCAGAAAAGAGAAAAAAAAATAAGAAGAAGAAAATAGCGAATGTAAAGCTATTATTATGCGTGAGATACGATAAAATGGAACTGAAATCGAATTTCGAACTTCCTAAGCGGATTTCTCGAGGAAACGAAAGCTTAACAGAAGCGGAAAATCGCAAATTAGAGGGTCTTAGAGAAGGAATTTGGCTAAAATCTTGCCAGCTTCTTGTGGAGTAATGAGTCTCGTTCGTTTGCCCGTTTGCAATCAAATTAGGCTACAATTTTGTCCAAATCCGGCAGTGCTTGAGCTACGTTGATTTCACATGTCTTATCTAATCCTGATCGAGATTCAGATTATTTGAGCCGAAAATCGTCTGTCAACAAGTAATCAAAAATAGAAAAACACGAAAAGGGCACAACACGAGGACTTCCCAGGGGATCACCCATCCTAGTGCTGCTCTCGGCAAAGCACGCTTAACTTCGGAGTTCTGATGGGATCCGGTGCATTAGTGCTGGTATGATCGCACCCGACATTGAGTGGGATTTTTATTCTTATATCCCTCGAGTACGTGTCGAGCAGGCGGCGATGGACAACACGCGGCACTGCTCTCGCCCAATCAGAACCATGAAGTTAAGCGTTCTGGCGCGATGGCAGAGCTAGGATCGGTGACCTCCCTGGGAAGTCCTCGTGTGACTACCGTTTACGTAAATTATGGGTACAACAGTTTAAATAATTGTTTTTAACGAGTTAACCGTCTCCAAAGTAATATGCGTCATACCCTTCCGCACGAAACCTGCTCAAGACAACAAAAATCGCTAAATGTTCCCAGAAAATAGAAAAAAAAATAAGAAGAAGCAAATAGCGAATGTAAAGCTATTATTATGCCTGGGATACGATAAAATGGAACCGGAATCGAATTTCGTACTTCCTAAGCGGATTTCTCGAGGAAACGGAAGCTTAACAAAAGTGGAAAATCGCAAATTAGAGGGTCTTAGAGAAGGAATTCGGCTAAAATCTCGCCAGCTCATTGCGGAGTAATGAGTCTCGTTCGTTTGCCCGTTTACAATCAAATTAGGTTTCAATTTTGTCCAAATCCGGCAGTGTCCGAGCTACGTTGTTTTCACATGTCTTATCTGGTCCAGATCGATATTCAGATGATTTGAGCCGAAAATAGTCTGTCAACAAGTAATCAAAAATAGAAAAACACGAAAAGGGGTGCAACATGCACTGTAACGTCTCACTCATTTTTAAAATTCTACTGGACATTTTTTTTAAATAAAAGCTCGCATTTTCGAAATAATATTTAAAATAATCGTAATAATTTGACAGTAAAAAAATAACCAAACTCATCTATAATAATTCGAAAATATAAACAAATAAAAATCTTAAAATCATCAACGTGTGAAAATATTCATTTCCTCTCAATCTCATAAATCGTAATGCGAAAAACATGTGGTCCTCGGGTCGTGTCATCGCACCAGGTCTGCCTACTCAGAGTTCGGCACCTATAGTCTCCTCAACATTTAGCTCACCCGCATCACACACGCCTTGTGAGTCTAAAGAATCAACACACCTATACCAGGAATAACAAGTACATATACATAGCATACAGCAGTGAAAAATATCATACTCAACATATCTTTCATGAACTTAAAAGCATAACATAAACGTGTATTGTAAAATCATAATGCTAACATACCTTTCATTAACTTTAAAACATGAATATAAACATGTCGTATCAAATCATATCATATTAAATCATGTCATCTCATGTCATCATAAACTTAAACATTTTCTTTTTAATTGAATTCAGTTCATTAGTTGTGACTTTCTTATCAGCTCTATCGATTGATCCATCTATAAAACCGTGGTACCCGGCGGCGGGGACATCAGCGACAGCATTACCCGTCCACTGAGCCTTGGCCTCAGCTCATCATATCTCATATCATGTCAATGGAAATACGATCGTCGGGCTCCCTCTGGGGCCTTTTCCCTCACGATATCTCCAATCATATCATCGTACATATACATCGTCAGTCACAACCAACTCCCATCATTCAAAAACATCATCATATTCACCACTTAATAAAAACATGCATATACGTAATTTTTCCTTTAAACCAAGCATGCAACGTATATTTTCATAAAATCTTAAAAATCGTGATCATGATGCATAAAAATTTAAAATATAGTAAATTTGTGCTCATGGCGCTGCCAGGACCAACATCTAACCCCGGGTGCAAAATGACTATTTTGCCCCCGCAAACCCAAAAATTACCATTTTGCCCCTAGACGTAAAATTTCACGTTTTTGACATTTTCTTAATTTCATTGACTCTAACATGTCCCAAATAATTATTTAAGCCTACAAAAATTTTCCCATATTTTTATTTGGCTTAAATCGATGAATTTTAAATTAATCTTTCAACATAACATATTAACGCGCTTTAATCACGAATTAAGCCAAACCTTAGCATAAAATTCCCAAATTAAAAAATTAGACTTCTTATAATTATTTGAGCTTAAATATAATTTTTCATAATTTAATTAAGATTAAATCTAGCGTTTCAATTAATTCTGTAATTAACGTTTCGTGTTGCGATTAAATCCCGGATAAATCCAAAACTCATTATTTTGATCCGAAGCTTACCAAATTCCTTAAAATATCCCAAAAAATATTTAAAAGCATCCCTAGACGTAAACTCGAGCCCATTTTATAACTTAACCGAATTGTTTTAAAACTTGGACCGGTGTCCCGGTTTTAACCCGAATCGACTCGAAACTTAACCGTATTTTTCCCAACTTTTTACCACACCTAACAAACACTTAAAAGGCCTTATAAACATCCAGACCCATTGCTTAAACCATTCAATCAGGCCTTACAAGCTGCTGGAAATCAGCCTCTTCCCCTTTCGCCTACCCTACTACACTACCTCCCTATTCTCGCGTCCTAGCCCAACACCGATGGAACCAGGCACGGCTCAGCCTTTCCTAGACAACCATAGGGCTCCCCTGAACCTACTGCACCCACGCCATCAGCCTCATGCATCAGGCGTAGATCACCCTATCGCTACACTCCCCACAACACCAATCGAACCCAACTCGTCCAACTCTTCCCTTGCGGCTTCTAGGACAAGACCAGCAGCGTTCGTGCATTTCCAGACCATGGTTCAGATCCACCAGAGTCTGTTCAAGGTCTAGAGTCGCCCTTGCACCACCAGACTGTTAGAGTAGATGCCCTGCAAGCCAACGGTTGGCTAGGGAATTTATTGACTCAAGTGTAATAAACAATCTTTATTTTAATTTAACTTTTTATGGTCTTGTTATACTTTATCTATATACCCATGCAAACAGCGTAGATAAAGTCCTTGATTATGCTTTAATACAAATGAATCGTAATTCGATGTTGAAACTCATTTGTAAACACTGCATATTCTAAATTTGTTCCTAGTCGATTCAGCCGCCTAAAACAGGGATAAAGGCCGCTTGAGATCGATACTAGCATCTGTGATGTTGTGTACTGCGTTTCTTGGTAAGGGCATAAAGATGTCCAAACATGCAGATGGGTAGTCATATGATGATTATACCGAACAACCCTCCCTCGGACTTTCCAAGTGGTTAACATTCATCGAGAGGATAAGTCCGTGGTTATGATTGTACACCATTAGTCCTTACGACCCGGGACAAAACTGAGGCTCTATATGCTAGGGCTGTGCTTTGACTCGTTTACCGGCTCCAGGAGAGTCATCAGGTGGCGAGGTTGGGTACAGTTGCGACACATATAGGAGCCAGTGCGTTGTAGTCGGGGATTCACCGCTCATCTACGGGTGTGGATATCCTATGTGATCTGATGTAATAATAGTGCATGGAATCTCTGGCCAGAGTATGAGATGTACGTTGGAGAAGGAGTTCTCCAATAGTACACGCGATGCCACTATTATAGTTGTCACATAGTTATCGAATTATTATGCAACCCTCGATGAACTAATAGTTGCAGATTCGATTGGGATATATATGAGATGAAGGAACCGTACTGTACGTTAATCATAATCTACTGGTTCTTGCAGGCACTATCAGTGATACCTAGGGGTTCATGGGGCGATGCTACTAGACGCTCTTACCATGTTCCGATGGGTGCAATCAGAAATGAGTTATGACATTCTCATGATCAATTGTTGATACATAGAATGGGGCAAATTTAGGGTAAGCCCGAATAAAGGATTATGTCCTGAATCACAAGGAGTTGTGAACTCACGGCTAGCTGTATCCCTGAACCATTGAGGGTCACAAAAGCACTGGATCGTTTGTTCCCGTTGAGAGAATAAATTCAAGGAGTTGAATTTATATTATGAGATAATAAATTCAAGGAGTTGAATTTATATAAAATATTGAGAGAATAAAATCAAGGAGTTGAATTTATATTATAATATAGTAAATTCAAGGAGTTGAATTTATGATATAGTAAATTCAAGAAGTTGAATTTATGAAATTTGGAGAGAATAAATTCAAGGAGTTGAATTTATAAAATTTGATAATTTAATTTATTAAACTCAAAAGTTGGGTTTATTAAATATTAAATTTTGGAGGTGATAAATTCAAGGAGTTGAATTTATAATTTAAATATTAAATTCAAATGTTGAATTTATAATTAATTTAATTTATTAAACTTAAAAGTTGAGTTTATTAAATATTAAATTAAATATAATGAGAATATGTTTAATGGGCTTGTAGGAGTACAAGTTCAACATATTAAATAATTAAAGTTATTAATGGACTTTGATTAATTGATTAAACTAGTTGGACTAGCCCAATTAATTAATCAAGCTCATTAATGTTAATTATGGAATTTAGGTCAAGGCTATTGTATTTAGGAAAAAAAAAAGAGGAAAAATTGACCTAGCCTCCAAGTCTCCAATTGGTGATTCACGTGAATGGCAATATCAAAAATTCCTCCAAAAATATTTTTGGCCATTTTTGAAAAAAAAAAGGTTTGAGCCGTCTCTCGTTTTCAATCTCTACGCAAAAGTTCTTCTAAATTTCTAGTGCAATTTAGAAGAGGAACAAATATTCCAGTCATGGACCAGATTAGGTGATCGAAGAAAGTTCGTAGGGAATCAACAAGAGCTAATCCGTTTATACCGGATTAGTTGGAGTCCAGTGATTTATTCACAAAAGGTATAACTTTTAACACCCTATGAATGTTTATGATAAAATCATACGAGCGCCAAAGTCAAAACTTATTTTGATTGTCAAAATAACTAAAATTTTAAAACTTCCAGCTGCGTTTGGGCGTGAAGAAAACCGAGATCCAACACAGACTTCACCTACCCACCGATCTAGACAAAGAAAACAAGAAACCCCAAGCCGCTACACATCTCGGCCTTCACTCCAAACCTACCGAACCTTACACCAGCCTCATGACTCCACTAACCTGCTCTGAACGGTCCCTTAGCATCAACAAAACGACAGCCTCCTTGCACAATTCAAGAAAATGTGAGACTTGAAACAAAAAGAATGCAATAAACACAAGAAATTCAAAGATCTTCCATAGACAAGCTTGGATCGAAACTTTTCATTGAATGAACACCAAACTCAGTATATAAAACGTGTATGATGCAGAAGAATGATATAAAGCGTGCCTGGTGAAAATATTTCGCAAGAAAACCGAAGAACGAGCGTCGGGAATCAAGTCGGAGAATTTTCTTACGCCTTGAATGGAAATGGCCGTGCTTTCAGCTGCTGGGATTTCTATGAAAATGTTGAGATGGGATTGAGGGTGTCGGCTGATTGGGGAGGGTAATGTTAGGTGTAGTGGGTCCTTAGGGATTTATTATGTAGTTAATTAAAATATAATAGGCCATAAGTTGTTAATTAAAGATTTAAAAAGGATTTTAAGCCCAACAAGCTTAAAAGTAGTCTCATTAAGTCCAAACACACTCCCGAAAAATATTTCGTGGTGTAAAGTTTTTGAAAATATTAGCCGAACCCTCAAAAAACCCCCGATTCGATAAAATTTGCTTACCGGGTAAAAATAAAATTCTGCGGATAAAAATATCAAATAAATCTCAATTCTTGAAAAATACCTTTAAAACATCTTATATTAATTAATAGAACTTAATCGTGTAATAAAATAATTTTCTTGAAAATTTTCCGGTCTCTGATCCTCGTTCAAGAGCGAAATGCAACTTAAAAACCTTAATGCATGAACTTATAAAATGTATGGAATAAATTCTACCATGCATGAATTATGAATAAAATGCATAAAAATAATTAAACACAATTTAATAAAATAAAAATACATTTTATGCTTTAAAAGAATTTAATGAAATACCAAAGAATTTAATAATTTGCATGCATGTGGTTTACGTGAACTTTCCGATTTTCGGGACGTTACAATCTTCTCCCCTTAAATTGAATTTCGTCCGCGAAATTCGCTTATCCTTGATAATCACAAAGTTTAGACTCTTAATTCTAGAATCTCAATATTCCACGTTTCCGCTGCGCCACTCTGATAAAATAATAAATCTTAGGATGTACTTATGTCTCCTCAATCCTAATTATTTTGCCTATTGAAATCCTTATTTGCGAATTGCAACCTAGAACGACTTATTGCGACTTAGTTCTATTCTACTCATGCCTCAAATTCCGATTTTTCTCAAACTTCCCAATATTAGAAATGGCAGTTCGAATTTTATTGCGTCTTACTTTTCTTATACTATACACGTATGTTCATCAATTTATACATTATCATTTATGCAACTTAAGAAATCTTAACACCAAGATTTTACTGATCGACTTATATCTTCGGTGATACACTTAAAAGTTAAACCTTATCTCAAACCCATAATGATATTCGCCTAAGATCCTTGAATCGAATCATTATCTTATAGCACCAAACTTACGTAACTTAATTATTTACAAGTACATCCCTAAATATTAAATTGTTGCAAATCTTTAAATTCGAGTAGCGTTAATCCATAAAACTATCGAACTTCTACCTAATTAATAAAACACTTCTATCATCAATCACATGCTTAAACTATTTTCTTCCCAATTACAATTTAGTTGAGGCTTAAGGCCCTTGGACTTTCCTCGTTGAAATGAATGTTGCATTCTTACGTATTCTCAATGCTTCATACATACTAGCGTATAAAACTTATTAAGTCATCCCATGGGAGCATTAGACTAACTCTAATAAATCAACTTCACTTATACTCCATAGAGTTCTAGAATCCACATATCAAGCTTTTTAGATTTCTCACTCGATAAAAATCTTAATATTCATTAATTGATAACTTATGTTGAACACAACTAATTCTTTTTTTTATTATTATTATTATTTTTTCACCCAAAATTTCCTTATGAACACGTATTCCATAAACTTAAAATTCAAGCTTACGCGACCCAAATAGTATTAGATAATATAATTCCAACACACATATTCACTTATTCTCAAGTTTCTTAATAACTTACCAAAAATTCCTCAAGACGAGGTGTCCACCTCAATTCTTACATGCATCTATCGAGTAACCTAACCATCAAATATACCCAACTTTCTAGAAAATTTAAATTCCAACAAAGATATAATTTTAACACTTAAGATCATGATTAAAACTTATGCTACATCAAACCTTAAGTCCCCAAAAATAAGTTAACTTAATGTCTAATCTTGTAACTTGACTAAATGATCACTTTACCTTAAATTGTTATCACTCTAAATTCTTAATTTTTTTCCATTGTCTTATTCCATTAACATTTAGATTTTCAAGCCCAATATTGAATCATCCTACAATGCCCTTGATTGTCATTCCTTATTATATTATAAGCCAGATTATAATCAAGTTCTAATTATCTCTTCAAGCTCAAATCACCGAAAAGTCTTATCATTTAAACCATTCAATTCTCACTTACAGCTAAACAAATCCCTAAATTTCTTAAAAATTTCAAAATTAGTTCTTACTTTCCTCGAATATTATCCGAATTTGTCCTTAATCTCGAGAATCCAAAAATTACCCATAAGTTCTTGGCGTTCCTAATCCCATTTTATAGGTTTCTCGTAACATAAAATTAAATAATCTTAACTTTATTAGACCCAAGATCAATTCTCATAACCTCGAAAATTACTGATTTTACCCAAGTGTTCCTCAAAAGTTCGAATTTTAATCCTCAAAATTTCAAAATTTACAATTTGGTCCTTAAAATTGTCAAAGATTACAATTTTGGCCTTATAACTCCTCGAAATTTGCATTTTTTTTCCATAAAATTTTCGACTTGGACTCATTAAACCTTAAAATTCTCAAAACTAAAAATTTAATCCCAAAGTTTGGTAAATTCGAAATAGTCCCTTAGAATTTTATTGTTGCACTTAGGTCCTCAATTATTTGTTATTACAATTAGGTCCTTTAAATTCTCAATCAATTCAATTAAATCCTTAGGTCCCATTAGGTAGAGAATGCATCCTAAATAAATTCTACGTTTTTATACTTCCAAAAATCGTCGTAGTTTTCGAATCATTAATCCTTGTATGGAGTAACCACGAACTATCAATAATTTCTTAGAAATTCTACAAGTCCCAAAAGCATTCATAACTTTCAAGATTAACTTATTACCCCAAAGAGTAGAACATCAGTACTTCTAACCTAAAAATCGATATAATCAAATCATTATCCACTTCTCCTAAAGACCAATATTCGAATTCTTAGACATGTCCAATTCCAAACGTAACCAACATGCAATTTAATCTAGTTTTTAAAATAGTAAATCCTTAAATCATAAAAGCAGTTAAACATATACCGTAAATCATCATAAAGCGTAAATCATGTTAACATGCAGGTGATATGAGTAAAACATTTAAAACATTGAAATCATAAAAGCTTACAGACTTGAGGCTTGAAGACTGAGCTGCAGAAACTGGAGGTGGCACAACCCTATACATGGCCCTTGCTCTGATACCAACTGTAACGTCTCACTCATTTTTAAAATTCTACTGGACATTTTTTTTAAATAAAAGCTCGCATTTTCGAAATAACATTTAAAATAATCGTAATAATTTGACGGTAAAAAAATAACCAAACTCATCTACAATCATACGAAAACATAAACTAATAAAAATCTTAAAATCATCAACGTGTGAAAATATTCATTTCCTCTCAATCTCATAAATCGTAATGCGGAAAACATGTGGTCCTCGGGTCGTGTCATCGCACCAGGTCTGCCTACTTAGAGTTCGGCACCTATAGTCTCCTCAACATTTAGCTCACCTTCATCACACACGCCTAGTGAGTCTAAAGAATCAACACACCTATACCAGAAATAACAAGTACATATACATAGCACACACCAGTGAAAAATATCATACTCAACATATCTTTCATGAACTTAAAAGCATAACATAAACATGTATTGTAAAATCATAATGCCAACATACCTTTCATAAACTTTAAAAGATGAATATAAACATGTCGTATCAAATAATATCGTATTAAATCATGTCATCATAAACTTAAACATTTTTTTTTAATTGAATTCAGTTCATTAGTTGTGACTTTCGTATCAGCTCTTTCGTATCAGCTCTATCGATGGATCCATCTATAAAACAGTGGTACCCGGCGGCGGGGACATCAGCGACAGCATTACCCATCCACTGAGCCTTGGCCTCAGCTCATCATATCTCATCTCATGTCAATGGAAATACGATCGTCGGTCTCCCTCTGGGGCCTTCTCCCGTAAACGGGCTCCCTCTAGGGCCTTTTCCCTCACGATATCTCCAATCCTATCATCGTATACATATACATCATCAGTCACAACCAACTCCCATCCTTCAAAAACATCATCATATTCACCACTTAATAAAAACATGCATATACGTAATTTTTCCTTTAAACCAAGCATGCAACGTATATTTTCATAAATTCTTAAAAATCGTGATCATGATGCATAAAACTTTAAAATATAGTAAATTTGTGCTCATGGCGCTGCCAGGACCAACATCTAACCCCGGGTGCAAAATGACCATTTTGCCCCTGGAAACCCAAAAATTACCATTTTGCCCTTGGACGTAAAATTTCACGTTTTTGACATTTTCTTAATATCATTGACTCTAACATGTCCCAAATAATTATTTAAGCCTACAAAAGTTTTCCCATATTTTTATTTGGCTTAAATCGATGAATTTTAAATTAATTTTTAAACATAACATATTAACGCACTTTAATCCCGAATTAAACCAAACCTTAGCATAAAATTCCCAAATTAAAAACTCAGACTTCTTATAATTATTTGACCTTAAATATAATTTTTCATAATTTAATAAAGCTTAAATCTAGTGTTTCAATTAATTCTGTAATTAACGTTTCGTGTTGCGATTAAATCCCGGATAAATCCAAAACTCATTATTTTGATCCGAAGCTTACCAAATTCCTTAAAATATCCCAAAACATATTTAAAAGCATCCCTAGACGTAAAATCGAGCCCATTTTATAACTTAACCGAATTGTTTTAAAACTTGGACCGGTGTCTCGGTTTTAACCCGAATCGACTCGAAACTTAACCATATTTTTCTTAACTTTTTACCACACCTAATAAACACTTAAAAGGCCTTATAAACATCCAGACCCGTCGCTTAAACCATTCGATCAGGCCTTACAAGATGCTGGAAATCAGCCTCTTCCCCTTTCGCCTACCCTACTACACTACCTCCCTATTCTCGCGTCTTAGCCCAACACCGATGGAATCAGGCACGTCTCAGCCTTTCCTAGACCACCATAGGGCTCCCCTGAACCTACTGCACCCACGCCATCAGCCTCATGAATCAGGCGTAGATCACCCTATCGCTACACTCCCCACAACACCAATCGAACCCAACTCGTCCAACTCTTTCCTTGCGGCTTCTAGGACAAGACCAGCAGCGTTCGCGCATTTCCAAACCATGATTCAGACCCACCAGAGACTGTTGAAGGTCTAGAGTCGCCCTTGCACCACCAGACTTCACCTACCCACCGATCTAGACAAAGAAAACGAGAAACCCCAAGCCGCTACACATCTCGGCCTTCACTCCAAACCTACCGAACCTTACACCAGCCTCATGACTCCACTAACCTGCTCTAAACGGTCCCTTAGCATCAACAAAATGGCAGCCTCCTTGCACAATTCAAGAAAATGTGAGACTTGAAACAAAAAGAATGCAATAAACACAAGAAAATCAAAGATCTTCCATAGACAAGCTTGGATCGAAACTTTTCATGCATGAACACCAAACTCAGTATATAAAACGTGTATGATGCAGAAGAATGATATAAAGCGTGCCTGGTGAAAATATTTCGCAAGAAAACCGAAGAACGAGCGTCGGAAATCAAGTCGGAGAATTTTCTTACGCCTTGAATAGAAATGGCCGTGCTTTCAGCTGCTGGGATTTCTATGAAAATGTTGAGATGGGAGTGAGGGTGTCGGATGATTGGGGAGGGTAATGTTAGGTGTAGTGGGTCCATAGGGATTTATTATGTAGTTAATTAAAATATAATAGGCCATAAGTTTCTAATTAAAGATTTAAAAAGAATTTTAAGCCCAACAAGCTTAAAAGTAGTCTCATTAAGTCCAAACACACTCCCGAAAAATATTTCGTGATGAAAAATTTTTGAAAATATTAACCGAACCCTCAAAAAATCTCCTAATTCGATAAAATTTGCTTACCGGTAAAAATAAAATTCTGTAGATAAAAATACCCAATAAATCTCAATTCTTGAAAAACACCTTTAAAACATCTTGTATTAATTAATAGAACTTAATCGTGTAATAAAAATAATTTTCTTGAAAATTCTCCGGTCTCTGATCCTCGTTCAAGAGCGAAATGCAACTTAAAAACCTTAATGCATGAACTTATAAAATGTATGGAATAAATTCTACCATGCATGAATTATGCATAAAATGCATAAAAATAATTAAACACAATTTAATAAAATAAAAATACATTTTATGCTTTAAAAGAATTTAATGAAATACCGAAGAATTTAATAATTTGCATGCATGTGGTTTACGTGGACTTTTCGATTTTCGAGACGTTACACGCCGCACTGCTCTCGCCCAATCAGAACCAAGAAGTTAAGCGTTCTGGCGCGATGGCAGAGCTAGGATGGGTGACCTCCCTGGAAAGTCCTCGTGTCGCGACCGTTTACGTAAATTATAGCTAAAACTGTTGAAATAATTGTTTTTAATGAGTTAACCGTCTCCGGAGTAATCTGCGTCATACCCTTCCGCACAGAACCGGCTCACGACAACAAAAATCCCTAAATGTTCCCAGAAAATAGAAAAAAAAATAGGAAAAAAAATTAGCGAATGTAAAGCTATTATTATGCTTGGGATACTATAAAATAGAACCGGAATCGAATTTCGGACTTCCTAAAAGGATTTTTCGAGGAAACGGAAGCTTAACAGAAGCGGAAAATCACAAATTAGAGGGTCTTAGAGAAAGAATTCGGCTAAAATCTCGCCAGCTCATTGTGGAGTAATGAGTTACGTTCGTTTGCCCGTTTACAATCAAATTAGCCTACAATTTTGTTCAAATCCGGCAGTGCCCGAGCTACGTTGATTTCACATGTCTTATCTGGTCCCGATGAAGATTCAGATGATTTGGGCTGAAAATCGTCTGTCAACAAGTAATCAAAAATAAAAAAACACGAAAAGGGGTGCAACACGAGGACTTCCAAGGGGGTCACCCATCCTAGTACTGCTCTCGCCCAAGCACGCTTAACTTCGAAGTTCTGATGGGATCCAGTGCATTAGTGCTGGTATGATCGCACAAGACATTGATTGGGATATTTATTCTTATTTACCTCGAATACGTGTGAAGCGGGAGGCGATGGACAACCCCTGGCACTGCTCTCGCCCAATCAGAACCATGAAGTTAAGCGTTCTGGCGTGATGGCAGAGCTAGGATGGGTGACCTCCCTGGGAAGTCCTCGTGTCGCGACCGTTTACGTAAATAATGGATAAAACAGTCGAAATAATTGTTTTTAATGAGTTAACCATCTCCGGAGTAATCTGCGTCATACCATTCCGCACAGAACCGGCTCACGGCAACAAAAATCACGAAATGTTCCCAGAAAATAGAAAAAAAAATAAGAAGAAGAAAATAGCGAATGTAAAGCTATTATTATGCCTGAGATACGATAAAATAGAACGGAATCGAATTTCGGACTTCCTAAGCGGATTTCTCGAGGAAACGGAAGCTTAACAGAAGCGGAAAATCGCAAATTAGAGGGTCTTAGAGAAGTAATTCGGCTAAAATCTCGTCAGCTCATTGCGGAGTAACGAGTCTCGTTCGTTTGCCTAATTACAATCAAATTAGGCTACAATTTTGTCCAAATCTGGCAGTGCCCGAGCTACGTTGATTTCACATGTCTTATCTGCTCTCGATCGCGATTCAGACGATTTGAGCCGAAAATCGTCTGTCAACAAGTAATCAAAAATTGAAAGACACGAAAAGGGGTGCAACACGAGGACTTTCCAGGGGTTCATCCATCATAGTACTGCTCTCGCCCAAGCACGCTTAACTTCGAAGTTCTGATAGGAACCGATGCATAAGTGCAGGTATGATCACACCCGACATTGAGTGGGATGTTTATTCTTATATCCCTCGACTACGAGTGGAGCGGGCGGCGATGGACAACACGCGGCACTGCTCTCGCCCAATCAGAACCATGAAGTTAAGCGTTCTGGCGCGATGGCAGAGCTAGGATAGGTGACCTCCCTGGGAAGTCCTCGTGTCGCAACCCTTTACGTAAATTATGGATAAAACAATCGAAATAATTGTTTTTAATGAGTTAACCATCTCCGCCGTAATATGCGTCACACCCTTCCGCACAGAACCTGCTCAAGACAACAAAAATCGCTAAATGTTCCCAGAAAAATAGAAAAAAAAATATGAAGAATAAAATAGCGAATGTTAAGCTATTATTATGCTTGGGATACGATAAAATGGAACTGGAATCGAATTTCGGACATTCTAAGCGGATTTCTTGAGAAAACGGAAGCTTAACAGAAGCGGAAAATCACAAATTAGAGGGTCTTAGAGAAAGAATTCGGCTAAAATCTCGCCAGCTCATTGTGGAGTAATGAGTCACGTTCGTTTGCCCGTTTACAATCAAATTAGCCTACAATTTTGTTCAAATCCGGCAGTGCCCGAGCTACGTTGATTTCACATGTCTTATCTGGTCTCGATCAAGATTCAGATGATTTGAGCCGAAAATCGTCTGTCAACAAGTAATCAAAAATAGAAAAACACGAAAAGGGGTGCAACACGAGGACTTCCAAGGGGGTCACCCATCCTAGTACTGCTCTCGCCCAAGCACGCTTAACTTCGGAGTTCTGATGGGATCCGGTGCATAAGTGCAGGTATGATCACACCCGACATTGAGTGGGATGTTTATTCTTATATCCCTTGAGTACGTGTGGAGCGGGCGACGATAGACAACAAGCGACACTGCTCTCGCCCAATCAGAACCATGAAGTTAAGCGTTCTGGCGCGATGACAGAGCTAGGATGGGTGACCTCCCTTGGAAGTCCTTGTGTCGCGACCGTTTACATAAATTATAGCTAATACAGTCGAAATAATTGTTTTTAATGAGTTAACCGTCTCCGGAGTAATCTGCGTCATACCCTTCCGCACAGAACATGTTCAAGACAACAAAAATCGCTAAATGTTCCCAGAAAATAGAAAAAAAAAATAAGAAGAAGAAAATAGCAAACGTAAAGCTATTATTATGCCTGAATATGATAAAATGGAACCGAAATCGAATTTAGAACTTCCTAAGCGGATTTCTCGAGGAAATGAAAGCTTAACAGAAGCGGAAATCGTAAATTAGAGGGTCTTAGAGAAGGAATTCGTCTAAAATCTCGTCAGCTCGTTGCGGAGTAATGAGTCATTTGTTTGCGGAGGACTAGCATTAATCAAACGTGGAATCATTAAAGGGTAAATTTGGTATCCCTTTCACCCAATGGTGGTTGGATTTTCACCTTTTTATGCAACAATTTTGTGCTTTTGACGGATTTGAAAAGTTTGGGGAGAACATGCATGATGAAGTAGTAATTGAGTGGTTCCCCATGTGATGCAAATATATCAATCAAACTCCTGTTTCGAGTCACTTCACTTTACTATAATCAAACAATTAAATCGATTAATCCTTCAACTTAATCACTTTTATCGGAAAAATATCAATAATCACCCTTATAAAAGTAACATTGTGTAAACTAAATTATCATTGATAATCCTCAAATTTGAGCATAAACCCACTTCTTTTTTTAGCATAAAATCCTAAAGTTTCGAAAATACACTTGAGCTTATGAATGGACAAAAACAATCATAAACATACATGAAATAACTATAATTAGAGTTGAAATCATGAGGGTGATTTTGTTGAAATTAATGATTTCATGTTACATTTTTTAATATTATAAATTGTATGTTATTCATGTCATTATTTTATGATATCTTGTCAGCACTATGGTAAAAAAAATCTAAAATTGAAAAAAATATATATCATGAAAGTTAATGGTTTTATGTTCAAATTCGAAAAACACAGTTATTAATTATCATTTATTTTACATAGGGAATTTTATGCTTTTTTTTTAATTTTTATATGAGTAATAAATGATTTTTCTCAACTTTAACAAAGATAATCCTAATTAAGTTTGCGTGTGCAATTTCATAATTCTAGCGGTCGAGGAATAATGAAATTGATATATTTAGTCAATAATGAAATTGATATTGCCAACTCTCTTTTGAATAGAAGGAAAAAATTTTAAGTGGCAATATGAATGCAAGTGCACTACATCAAACCTTAAGTCCCCAAAAATAAGTTAACTTAATGTCTAATCTTGTAACTTGACTAAATGATCACTTTACCTTAAATTGTTATCACTCTAAATTCTTAATTTTTTTCCATTGTCTTATTCCATTAACATTTAGATTTTCAAGCCCAATATTGAATCATCCTACAATGCCCTTGATTGTCATTCCTTATTATATTATAAGCCAGATTATAATCAAGTTCTAATTATCTCTTCAAGCTCAAATCACCGAAAAGTCTTATCATTTAAACCATTCAATTCTCACTTACAGCTAAACAAATCCCTAAATTTCTTAAAAATTTCAAAATTAGTTCTTACTTTCCTCGAATATTATCCGAATTTGTCATTAATCTCGAGAATCCAAAAATTACCCATAAGTTCTTGGCGTTCCTAATCCCATTTTATAGGTTTCTCGTAACATAAAATTCAATAATCTTAACTTTATTAGACCCAAGATCAATTCTCATAACCTCGAAAATTACTGATTTTACCCAAGTGTTCCTCAAAAGTTCGAATTTTAATCCTCAAAATTTCAAAATTTACAATTTGGTCCTTAAAATTGTCAAAGATTACAATTTTGGCCTTATAACTCCTCGAAATTTGCATTTTTTTTCCATAAAATTTTCGACTTGGACTCATTAAACCTTAAAATTCTCAAAACTAAAAATTTAATCCCAAAGTTTGGTAAATTCGAAATAGTCCCTTAGAATTTTATTGTTGCACTTAGGTCCTCAATTATTTGTTATTACAATTAGGTCCTTTAAATTCTCAATCAATTCAATTAAATCCTTAGGTCCCATTAGGTAGAGAATGCATCCTAAATAAATTCTACGTTTTTATACTTCCAAAAATCGTCGTAGTTTTCGAATCATTAATCCTTGTATGGATTCATCAAAAATTAATTCAACTAGTAACCACGAACTATCAATAATTTCTTAGAAATTCTACAAGTCCCAAAAGCATTCATAACTTTCAAGATTAACTTATTACCCCAAAGAGTAGAACATCAGTACTTCTAACCTAAAAATCGATATAATCAAATCATTATCCACTTCTCCTAAAGACCAATATTCGAATTCTTAGACATGTCCAATTCCAAACGTAACCAACATGCAATTTAATCTAGTTTTTAAAATAGTAAATCCTTAAATCATAAAAGCAGTTAAACATATACCGTAAATCATCATAAAGCGTAAATCATGTTAACATGCAGGTGATATGAGTAAAACATTTAAAACATTGAAATCATAAAAGCTTACAGACTTGAGGCTTGAAGACTGAGCTGCAGAAACTGGAGGTGGCACAACCCTATACATGGCCCTTGCTCTGATACCAACTGTAACGTCTCACTCATTTTTAAAATTCTACTGGACATTTTTTTTAAATAAAAGCTCGCATTTTCGAAATAACATTTAAAATAATCGTAATAATTTGACGGTAAAAAAATAACCAAACTCATCTACAATCATACGAAAACATAAACTAATAAAAATCTTAAAATCATCAACGTGTGAAAATATTCATTTCCTCTCAATCTCATAAATCGTAATGCGGAAAACATGTGGTCCTCGGGTCGTGTCATCGCACCAGGTCTGCCTACTTAGAGTTCGGCACCTATAGTCTCCTCAACATTTAGCTCACCTTCATCACACACGCCTAGTGAGTCTAAAGAATCAACACACCTATACCAGAAATAACAAGTACATATACATAGCACACACCAGTGAAAAATATCATACTCAACATATCTTTCATGAACTTAAAAGCATAACATAAACATGTATTGTAAAATCATAATGCCAACATACCTTTCATAAACTTTAAAAGATGAATATAAACATGTCGTATCAAATAATATCGTATTAAATCATGTCATCATAAACTTAAACATTTTTTTTTAATTGAATTCAGTTCATTAGTTGTGACTTTCGTATCAGCTCTTTCGTATCAGCTCTATCGATGGATCCATCTATAAAACAGTGGTACCCGGCGGCGGGGACATCAGCGACAGCATTACCCATCCACTGAGCCTTGGCCTCAGCTCATCATATCTCATCTCATGTCAATGGAAATACGATCGTCGGTCTCCCTCTGGGGCCTTCTCCCGTAAACGGGCTCCCTCTAGGGCCTTTTCCCTCACGATATCTCCAATCCTATCATCGTATACATATACATCATCAGTCACAACCAACTCCCATCCTTCAAAAACATCATCATATTCACCACTTAATAAAAACATGCATATACGTAATTTTTCCTTTAAACCAAGCATGCAACGTATATTTTCATAAATTCTTAAAAATCGTGATCATGATGCATAAAACTTTAAAATATAGTAAATTTGTGCTCATGGCGCTGCCAGGACCAACATCTAACCCCGGGTGCAAAATGACCATTTTGCCCCTGGAAACCCAAAAATTACCATTTTGCCCTTGGACGTAAAATTTCACGTTTTTGACATTTTCTTAATATCATTGACTCTAACATGTCCCAAATAATTATTTAAGCCTACAAAAGTTTTCCCATATTTTTATTTGGCTTAAATCGATGAATTTTAAATTAATTTTTAAACATAACATATTAACGCACTTTAATCCCGAATTAAACCAAACCTTAGCATAAAATTCCCAAATTAAAAACTCAGACTTCTTATAATTATTTGACCTTAAATATAATTTTTCATAATTTAATAAAGCTTAAATCTAGTGTTTCAATTAATTCTGTAATTAACGTTTCGTGTTGCGATTAAATCCCGGATAAATCCAAAACTCATTATTTTGATCCGAAGCTTACCAAATTCCTTAAAATATCCCAAAACATATTTAAAAGCATCCCTAGACGTAAAATCGAGCCCATTTTATAACTTAACCGAATTGTTTTAAAACTTGGACCGGTGTCTCGGTTTTAACCCGAATCGACTCGAAACTTAACCATATTTTTCTTAACTTTTTACCACACCTAATAAACACTTAAAAGGCCTTATAAACATCCAGACCCGTCGCTTAAACCATTCGATCAGGCCTTACAAGATGCTGGAAATCAGCCTCTTCCCCTTTCGCCTACCCTACTACACTACCTCCCTATTCTCGCGTCTTAGCCCAACACCGATGGAATCAGGCACGTCTCAGCCTTTCCTAGACCACCATAGGGCTCCCCTGAACCTACTGCACCCACGCCATCAGCCTCATGAATCAGGCGTAGATCACCCTATCGCTACACTCCCCACAACACCAATCGAACCCAACTCGTCCAACTCTTTCCTTGCGGCTTCTAGGACAAGACCAGCAGCGTTCGCGCATTTCCAAACCATGATTCAGACCCACCAGAGACTGTTGAAGGTCTAGAGTCGCCCTTGCACCACCAGACTTCACCTACCCACCGATCTAGACAAAGAAAACGAGAAACCCCAAGCCGCTACACATCTCGGCCTTCACTCCAAACCTACCGAACCTTACACCAGCCTCATGACTCCACTAACCTGCTCTAAACGGTCCCTTAGCATCAACAAAATGGCAGCCTCCTTGCACAATTCAAGAAAATGTGAGACTTGAAACAAAAAGAATGCAATAAACACAAGAAAATCAAAGATCTTCCATAGACAAGCTTGGATCGAAACTTTTCATGCATGAACACCAAACTCAGTATATAAAACGTGTATGATGCAGAAGAATGATATAAAGCGTGCCTGGTGAAAATATTTCGCAAGAAAACCGAAGAACGAGCGTCGGAAATCAAGTCGGAGAATTTTCTTACGCCTTGAATGGAAATGGCCGTGCTTTCAGCTGCTGGGATTTCTATGAAAATGTTGAGATGGGAGTGAGGGTGTCGGATGATTGGGGAGGGTAATGTTAGGTGTAGTGGGTCCATAGGGATTTATTATGTAGTTAATTAAAATATAATAGGCCATAAGTTTCTAATTAAAGATTTAAAAAGAATTTTAAGCCCAACAAGCTTAAAAGTAGTCTCATTAAGTCCAAACACACTCCCGAAAAATATTTCGTGATGAAAAATTTTTGAAAATATTAACCGAACCCTCAAAAAATCTCCTAATTCGATAAAATTTGCTTACCGGTAAAAATAAAATTCTGTAGATAAAAATACCCAATAAATCTCAATTCTTGAAAAACACCTTTAAAACATCTTGTATTAATTAATAGAACTTAATCGTGTAATAAAAATAATTTTCTTGAAAATTCTCCGGTCTCTGATCCTCGTTCAAGAGCGAAATGCAACTTAAAAACCTTAATGCATGAACTTATAAAATGTATGGAATAAATTCTACCATGCATGAATTATGCATAAAATGCATAAAAATAATTAAACACAATTTAATAAAATAAAAATACATTTTATGCTTTAAAAGAATTTAATGAAATACCGAAGAATTTAATAATTTGCATGCATGTGGTTTACGTGGACTTTTCGATTTTCGAGACGTTACACGCCGCACTGCTCTCGCCCAATCAGAACCAAGAAGTTAAGCGTTCTGGCGCGATGGCAGAGCTAGGATGGGTGACCTCCCTGGAAAGTCCTCGTGTCGCGACCGTTTACGTAAATTATAGCTAAAACTGTTGAAATAATTGTTTTTAATGAGTTAACCGTCTCCGGAGTAATCTGCGTCATACCCTTCCGCACAGAACCGGCTCACGACAACAAAAATCCTTAAATGTTCCCAGAAAATAGAAAAAAAAATAGGAAAAAAAATTAGCGAATGTAAAGCTATTATTATGCCTGCGATACGATAAAATGGAACTGGAATCCAATTTCGGACATTCTAAGCGGATTTCATGAGAAAACGGAAGCTTAACAGAAGCGGAAAATCACAAATTAGAGGGTCTTAGAGAAAGAATTCGGCTAAAATCTCGCCAGCTCATTGTGGAGTAATGAGTCACGTTCGTTTGCCCGTTTACAATCAAATTAGCCTAAAATTTTGTTCAAATCCGGCAGTGCCCGAGCTACGTTGATTTCACATGTCTTATCTGGTCCCGATGAAGATTCAGATGATTTGGGCTGAAAATCGTCTGTCAACAAGTAATCAAAAATAAAAAAACACGAAAAGGGGTGCAACACGAGGACTTCCAAGGGGGTCACCCATCCTAGTACTGCTCTCGCCCAAGCACGCTTAACTTCGGAGTTCTGATGGGATCCGGTGCATTAGTGCTGGTATGATCGCACCCGACATTGAGTGGGATGTTTATTCTTATATCCCTAGAGTACTTGTGGAGCGGGCGGCGATGGACAACACGCGGCACTGCTCTCGCCCAATCTGAACCATGAAGTTAAGCGTACAGGCGCGATGGCAGATCTAGGATGGGTGACCTCACTGTGAAGTCCTCGTGTCTCGACCGTTTACGTAAATTATAGCTAAAACTGTCGAAATAATTGTTTTTAATGAGTTAACCGTCTCTGGTGTAATCTGCGTCATACCCTTCCGCACAAAACCGGCTCACGACAAAAAAAATCGCTAAATGTTCCCAGGAAATAGAAAAGAAAAATAAGAAGAAGAAAATAGCGAATGTAAAGCTATTATTATGCTTGGGATACTATAAAATAGAACCGGAATCGAATTTCGGACTTCCTAAAAGGATTTTTCGAGGAAACGGAAGCTTAACAGAAGCGTAAAATCGCAAATTAGAGGGTCTTGGAGAAGGAATTCGGCTAAAATCTCACCAGCTCATTGCGGAGTAACGAGTCTCGTTTGTTTGCCCGTTTACAATCAAATTAGGCTACAATTTTGTCAAAATCCGGCAGTGCCCGAGCTACGTTTATTTCACATGTCTTATCTGCTCCCGATCGAGATTCAGATGGTTTGAGCTCAAAATCGTCTGCCAACAAGTAATCAAAAATAGAAAAACACGAAAAAGAGTGCAACACAAGGACTTCCCAGGAGGTCACCCATCCTAGTACTGCTTTCGTCCAAGCACGTTTAAATTCGAAGTTCTGATGGGATCCAGTGCATTAGTGCTGGTATGATCCACAAGACATTGATTGGGATATTTATTCTTATTTACCTCGAATACGTGTGAAGCGGGAGGCGATGGACAACCCCTGGCACTGCTCTCGCCCAATCAGAACCATGAAGTTAAGCGTTCTGGCGTGATGGCAGAGCTAGGATGGGTGACCTCCCTGGGAAGTCCTCGTGTCGCGACCGTTTACGTAAATAATGGATAAAACAGTCGAAATAATTGTTTTTAATGAGTTAACCATCTCCGGAGTAATCTGCGTCATACCATTCCGCACAGAACCGGCTCACGGCAACAAAAATCACGAAATGTTCCCAGAAAATAGAAAAAAAAATAAGAAGAAGAAAATAGCGAATGTAAAGCTATTATTATGCCTGAGATACGATAAAATAGAACGGAATCGAATTTCGGACTTCCTAAGCGGATTTCTCGAGGAAACGGAAGCTTAACAGAAGCGGAAAATCGCAAATTAGAGGGTCTTAGAGAAGTAATTCGGCTAAAATCTCGTCAGCTCATTGCGGAGTAACGAGTCTCGTTCGTTTGCCTGATTACAATCAAATTAGGCTACAATTTTGTCCAAATCTGGCAGTGCCCGAGCTACGTTGATTTCACATGTCTTATCTGCTCTCGATCGCGATTCAGACGATTTGAGCCGAAAATCGTCTGTCAACAAGTAATCAAAAATTGAAAAACACGAAAAGGGGTGCAACACGAGGACTTTCCAGGGGTTCACCCATAATAGTACTGCTCTCGCCCAAGCACGCTTAACTTCGAAGTTCTGATAGGAACCGATGCATAAGTGCAGGTATGATCACACCCGACATTGAGTGGGATGTTTATTCTTATATCCCTCGACTACGAGTGGAGCGGGCGACGATGGACAACACGCGGCACTGCTCTCGCCCAATCAGAACCATGAAGTTAAGCGTTCTGGCGCGATGGCAGAGCTAGGATAGGTGACCTCCCTGGGAAGTCCTCGTGTCGCAACCCTTTACATAAATTATGGATAAAACAATCGAAATAATTGTTTTTAATGAGTTAACCATCTCCGCCGTAATATGCGTCACACCCTTCCGCACAGAACCTGCTCAAGACAACAAAAATCGCTAAATGTTCCCAGAAAAATAGAAAAAAAAATATGAAGAATAAAATAGCGAATGTTAAGCTATTATTATGCTTGGGATACGATAAAATGGAACTGGAATCGAATTTCGGACATTCTAAGCGGATTTCTTGAGAAAACGGAAGCTTAACAGAAGCGGAAAATCACAAATTAGAGGGTCTTAGAGAAAGAATTCGGCTAAAATCTCGCCAGCTCATTGTGGAGTAATGTGTCACGTTCGTTTGCCCGTTTACAATCAAATTAGCCTACAATTTTGTTCAAATCCGGTAGTGCCCGAGCTACGTTGATTTCACATGTCTTATCTGGTCTCGATCAAGATTCAGATGATTTGAGCCGAAAATCGTCTGTCAACAAGTAATCAAAAATAGAAAAACACGAAAAGGGGTGCAACACGAGGACTTCCAAGGGGGTCACCCATCCTAGTACTGCTCTCGCCCAAGCACGCTTAACTTCGGAGTTCTGATGAAATCCGGTGCATAAGTGCAGGTATGATCACACCCGACATTGAGTGGGATGTTTATTCTTATATCCCTTGAGTACGTGTGGAGCGGGCGACGATAGACAACAAGCGACACTGCTCTCGCCCAATCAGAACCATGAAGTTAAGCGTTCTGGCGCGATGACAGAGCTAGGATGGGAGACCTCCCTTGGAAGTCCTTGTGTCGCGACCGTTTACATAAATTATAGCTAATACAGTCGAAATAATTGTTTTTAATGAGTTAACCGTCTCCGGAGTAATCTGCGTCATACCCTTCCGCACAGAACATGTTCAAGACAACAAAAATCGCTAAATGTTCCCAGAAAATAGAAAAAAAAAATAAGAAGAAGAAAATAGCAAACGTAAAGCTATTATTATGCCTGAATATGATAAAATGGAACCGAAATCGAATTTAGAACTTCCTAAGCGGATTTCTCGAGGAAATGGAAGCTTAACAGAAGCGGAAATCGTAAATTAGAGGGTCTTAGAGAAGGAATTCGTCTAAAATCTCGTCAGCTCGTTGCGGAGTAATGAGTCTCGTTCGTTTGCCCGTTTACAATCAAATTAGGCTACAATTTTGTCCAAATCCAGCAGTGACCGAGCTACGTTGATTTCACATGTCTTATCTGGTCCCGATCGAGATTCAGATGATTTGAGCCGAAAATCTTCTGTCAACAAGTAATCAAAAATAGATTAACACGAAAAGAGGTGCAACACGAGGACTTCCCAGGGGTTCACCCATCATAGTACTGCTCTCGCCCAAGCATGCTTAACTTCGGAGTTCTTATGGGATCCGGTGCATTAGTGCTGGTATGATCGCACCTGACATTGAGTGGGATGTTTATTCTTATATCCCTCGAGTACGTGCGGCGCGGGCGGCGATGGACAACACGCGGCACTGCTCTCGCCCAATCAAAACCATGAAGTTAAGCGATCTGGCGCGATGGCAGAGCTAAGATGGGTGACCTCCCAGGGAAGTCCTCGTTTCGCGACCATTTACGTAAATTATGGATAAAACATATGAAATAATTGTTTTTAATGAGTTAAACGTCTCCGGAGTAATATGCGTCATACCCTTCCGCACAGAACCTGCTCAAGACAATGAAAATCGCTAAATGTTCCCAGAAAATAAAAAAAAATAAGAAGAAAAAAATAGCGAAAATTGCGGAGTAATGAGTCTCGTTCGTTTGCCCGTTTACAATCAAATTGGGCTACTATTTTGTCCAAATTCGGCAGTGCCCGAGCTACGTTAATTTCAAATGTCTTATCTGGTCACGACCGAGATTCAGAAGATTTGAGACGAAAATCGTCTGTCAACAAGTAATAAAAAATAGAAAAACACGAAAAGGAGTGCAACACGAGGACTCCCCACGGGGTCACCCATCCTAGTACTGCTCTCGACCAAGCACGCTTAACTTCGGAGTTCTGATGGGATCCGGTGCATTAGTGCTGGTATGATCGCACCCGACATTGAGTGGGATGTTTATTCTTATATCCCTCGATTACGTGTCGAGCGGGCGGCGATGGACAACACACGGCACTGCTCTCGCCCAATCAGAACTATGAAGCTTAGCGTTCTGGCGCGATGGCAGAGCTAGGATGGGTGACCTCACTGTGAACTCCTCGTGTCTCGACTGTTTACGTAAATTATAGCTAAAACTGTCTAAATAATTGTTTTTAATGAGTCAACCGTCTCTGGTGTAATCTGCGTCATACCCTTCCGCACAAAACCGGCTCACCACAAAAAAAATCGCTAAATGTTCCCAAGAAATAGAAAAGAAAAATAAGAAGAAGAAAATAGCGAATGTAAAGCTATTATTATGCCTGGGATACGATAAAATAGAACCGGAATCGAATTTCGGACTTCCTAAACGGATTTTTCGAAGAAACGGAAGCTTAACAGAAGCGTAAAATCGCAAATTAGAGGGTCTTGGAGAAGGAATTCGGCTAAATTCTCGCCAGCTCATTGCGGAGTAATGAGTCTCGTTTGTTTGCCCGTTTACAATCAAATTAGGCTACAATTTTGTCCAAATCCAGCAGTGCCCGAGTTACGTTGATTTCACATGTCTTATCTGGTCCCGATCGAGATTCAGATGATTTGAGTCGAAAATCGTCGGTCAACAAGTAATCTAAAATAGAAAAACACGAAAAGGGGTGCAACACGAGGACTTCCCAAGGGGTCACCCATCCTAGTACTATTTTCGCCCAAGCACGCTTAACTTCGGAGTTCTGATGGGATCCGGTGCATTAGTGCTGGTATGATCGCACCCGACATTGAGTGGGATGTTTATTCTTATATCCCTCGAGTACGTGTGGCGCGGACAGCGATGGACAACAAGCGGCACTGCTCTCGCCCAATCATAACCATGAAGTTAAGCATTCTGGCGCGATGGCAAAGCTAGGATAGGTGACCTCCCTGGGAAGTACTCGTGTCGCGATCGTTTACGTAAACTATGGATAAAACAGTCGAAATAATTGTTTTTAATTAGTTAACCGTCTCCGGAGTAATATGCGTCATACCCTTCCGCACAGACCCTGCTCAAGACAATAAAAATAGCAAAATGTTCCCAGAAAATAGAAAAAAAAATAAGAAGAAGAAAATAGCGAATGAAAAGCTATTATTATGACTGGGATACGATAAAATGGAATCGGAATCGAATTTCGGACTTCCTAAACGGATTTCTCGAGGAAACGGAAGCTTAACAGAAGCGGAAAATCGCAAATTAAAGGGGCTTAGAGAAGGAATTTGGCTAAAATCTCGCCAGCACATTGCGGAGTAATGAGTCTCGTTTGTTTGCCTGTTTACAATCAAATTAGGCTATAATTTTGTCCAAATTCGCCAGTACCCGAGCTACTTTGATTTCATATGTCTTATCTGGTCCCGATCGAGATTCAGATGATTTGAGACGAAAATTGTCTGTCAACATGTAATCAAAAAAAGAAAAACACGAAAAGGGTGTAACACGAGGACTTCCCAGGGGGTCACCCATACTAGTACTGCTCTCGGCCAAGCACGCTTAACTTCGGAGTTCTGACGGGATTCGGTGCATTAATGATGGTATGATCGCACCCGACATTGACTGGGATGTTTATTCTTATATCCTTTGAGTACGTGTGGAGCGGGCGGCGATAGACAACACGCGGCACTGCTCTCGCCCATTCAGAACCATGAAGTTAAGCGTTCTGGCGCGATGGTAGAGCTAGGATGGGTGACCTCCCTGTGAAGTCCTCGTGTCTCGACCGTTTACGTAAATTATAGCTAAAACAGTCGAAATAAATTTTTTTAATGAGTTAACCGTCTCTAGAGTAATTTGCTACATACCCTTCCGTACAGAACTGGCTCACGATAACAAAAATCGCTAAATGTTCCCAGAAAATAGAAAAAAAATAAGAAGAAGAAAATAGCGAATGTAAAGCTATTATTATGCCTGGGATATGATAAAATGGAACCGGAATCGAATTTCGGTCTTCCTAAACGGATTTCTCGAGGAAACGGAAGCTTAACGGAAGCGGAAAATCGCAAATTAGAGGGTCTTAGAGAAAGAATTCGGCTAAAATCTCTCCAGCTCATTGCGGAGTAATGAGTCTCGTTCATTTGCCCGTTTACAATCCAATTAGGCTAAAATTTTGTCCAAATCCGGCAGTGCTCGAGCTACGTTGATTTCATATGTCTTATCTTGTCCCGATCGTGGTTCAGAAGCTTTGAGCCGAAAATCGTCTGTCAACAAGTATAAAAAATAGAAAAAAAAGAAAAAGGGTGCAACACGAGGACTTCCCAAGGGGTCACCCATCCTAGTACTGCTCTCGCCCAAGCACGCTTAACTACGGAGTTCTGATGGGATCCGGTGTATTAGTGCTGGTATGATCGCACCCGACATTGAGTGGGATGTTTATTCTTATATTACTCGAGTACGTTTGGAACGGGCGGCGATGGACGCGTCACTGCTCCCGCCCAATCAGAACCATGAAGTTAAGCGTTCTGGCGCTATGGCAGAGCTAGGATGGGTGACCTCCCTGGGAAGTCCTCATGTCGCGACCGTTCACATAAATTATAGCTAAAACAGTCAAAATAATTGTTTTTAATGAGTTAACCGTCTCCGGTGTAATCTTCGTCATATCCTTCCGCACAGAACCGGCTCACGACAAAAAAAATCGCAAAATGTTCCTAGAAAATAGAAAAAAATAAGAAGAAGAAAATAGCGAATGTAAAGCTATTATTTTGCCTGGGTTACGATAAAATTGAACCGGAATCGAATTTCGGACTTCCTAAACAGATTTCTCGAGGAAAGGAAGCTTAACAGAAGCGGAAAATCGCAAATTAGAGGGTCTTAGAGAAGGAATTCGGATAAAATCTCGCCAGCTCATTGCGGAGTAATGAGTCTCGTTCGTTTTCCTGTTTACAATCGAATTAGCCTACAATTTTGTCCAAATCCGGCAGTGCCCGAGCTACGTTGATTTCACATGTCTTATCTGGTCCTGATCCAGATTCAGATGATTTGAGCCGAAAATCATCTGTGAACAAGTAATCAAAAATAGAAAAACACGAAAAGGGGTGCAACAAGATGACTTCCCGGGGGGTCACCCATCCTAGTACTTCTCTCGCCCAAGCACGCTTAACTTCCGAGTTCTGATGGGATCCGATGCATTAGTGGTGGTATGATCGCACCCGACATTGAGTGGGATGTTTATTCTTATATCTCTCGAGTACGTGTGGCTCGGGCGGCGATGGACAACAAATAAATCCTTATATTATTTCGAAAATTCTGATTCAGCCCTTTAACGTTCGTAAATTGCCCTTAGGTCCCCAATCTTTCGAAATATTGCATTTTGGTCCCTTAAATTTCGATACTTTCATGTTGATTTTATACGCTGGGACGTAAATTTTATCGGTGTGGGTTTTTCAATAAAAAAATACGAACTTTTTGGCAAATCGGCTATTTAATTCCCAAACTATTTTTACCAAAACTTTACTAATATTTTATTTAATTCTAATTAAAGACTAATGGGCTTAATTAGGGACTTAATAGGCCTAAAGCCTTGTTAGTGTTTAATTAAGTATATAATATGTAAACCTTTCCCATAACCCAACGATTCTTTCAAAAGCACACGGCCACTCTTCTGAAAATACCTAGATTACACGGCCTACACATGCTTAAAAATTGAGGCAAACTTTCGAGCATTGCCAAAGGAAAGTCTTAGCCAAGGTTCTTGCTCCGTTCTTCTTCATCGTCAATGATTTTTCGTGCGTAAATTACGCATAGGCACACCTATTCTTCCCTTAAAACCATCATGAAATCATATTATATTTTTATGCATGAAAATTTTGGGAAACAAGTGACACTTTGAATTATTTTCGTTTTTATGCAATCCATGAAATTCCAAGCATGATTTTGATTCAAATTTTGTCGTTTACATGTATATACGGGCTGCCATGATATAGGTTATGTTTAGGCACGATTTTGCACGGGATTTAGAGTCCTAGATAATCACCTTAACACCACACATGCAATAGAACACAAGCTGTGCAGCAACTTGCTGTCATGGAGCAAAGGGGTTCAGTTTTATGGTTGCAGGGTCTAGGGCTTGGTTGGCTAGTTCCAGGTGTTAGCCAAGGTCGTGGGTGAGTTAGGGAGAGAGTCCTAGCCATGCTAGGACTCGCGATCAAGGGCTGGGAAGGAGTCCTAGCAAGCTATGACTCCCACCCGAGAATCAAGGGGAATTGCGTGCTGGGTTCTGGGCTTGTTGCAGGCTGGTGGGCGTGGTCCTGGGGGCCTGGGTCCTTAGGGGGTGCACAACAGGTGGGTTCGGTGGCTGGGTTCGTTGGTAGGGGCAGGGAAGCTTGATCAAGAGTCCTTGTCCAACAAGGATTTCTCGGCCAGCTTATGGTAGAGGAGTATGGGGCTCGTTTTTTGGTTTTGGGTGTTTTCCGTTGGATCTTTGGGTCCAGTAGGTACTTTAGGATGTTGGTCAATTTTAGGATCAACATGGTTCGGGGGTAACTCGTGAAA
Organism: Primulina tabacum; assembly: GCF_025594145.1. Classification (NCBI taxonomy): domain Eukaryota; kingdom Viridiplantae; phylum Streptophyta; class Magnoliopsida; order Lamiales; family Gesneriaceae; genus Primulina; species Primulina tabacum. The sequence goes on from NC_134559.1 coordinate 30,847,141, forward strand.
ATCAAGAGATGGCTCGGGGTCGAAGATTTTGGGTCATTAGGGTTTTTAAAACTTGGGAAAATTGAAAAATAGTTCACGGGGGTCGAGTCGTGGTTCATAAGGGCTAAAATAATATAAAAAGACTAAATTCTCAACTGGTACCAACACTTAGGAATCTAGGTACTTAAGTCTGGAGGTCCTGGGTTCAAGTGTTGGGGAAGGCGAAAGAAACCACTTACCAGGGGTGAGATATTCTATGAGTGACGGTGCATGGGCATGGGCCGATGCCCATGTTGGACCATCCTAACGACCCATGACCAGTAGTGGTGCGGGGGTATGGGCCGAGGCCTTTGTTAGTTCAGCCTAATGGCCCATGACCGTTACAAAAAAAGGCGCCTTTTTTTGTAACGATCACGGGCCATTAGGCTGAACCAACAAAGGCCTCGACCCATGCTGGACCATCCTAACGATCCATGACCAGGGAAGTCCTCGTGTCGCGACCGTTTACATAAATTATGGATAAAACTGTCGAAATAATTGTTTTTAATGAGTTAACCGTCTCCGGAGTAATCTGCGTCATACCCTTCCGTACAGAACCGGCACACGACAACAAAAATCGCTAAATGTTCCCAGAAAATAGAAAAAAAAATCGGAAAAAAAATAGCGAATGTAAATTTATTATTATGCCTAGGATACGATAAAATGGAACCGGAATCAAATTTCGGACTTCCTAAGCGAATTTCTCGAGGAAACGGAAGCTTAACAGAAGCGGAAAATCGCAAATTAGAGGGTATTAGAGAAAGAATTCGGATAAAATCTCGCCAGCTCATTGCGGAGTAACGAGTCTCGTTCGTTTACCCGATTACAATCAAATTAGGCTACAATTTTATCCAAATCCGGCAGTGCCCGAGCTACGTTGATTTCACATGTCTTATCTGCTCTCGATCGTGATTCAGACGATTTGAGTTGAAAATCGTCTGCCAAAAAGTAATCAAAAATAGAAAAACACGAAAAGGAGGACTTCCCAGGGGGTCACCTATCCTAGTACTGCTCTCGCCCAAGCACGCTTAACTTCGGAGTTCTGATGGAATCCGGTGCATTAGTGCTGGTATGATCGCACCCGACATTCAATGAGATGTTTATTCTTATATCCCTCGAGTACGTGTGGAGCGGGCGGCGATGGACAACACGCAGCACTGCTCTCGCCCAATCAGAACCATGAAGTGAAGCGTTCTGGCGCGATGGTAGAGCTAGGATGGGTGACTTCCCTGGGAAGTCCTCGTGTCGCGACCCTTTACGTAAATTATGGATAAAACAAATGAAATAATTGTTTTTAATGAGTTAACCGTATCCGGCGTAATCTGCGTCATACCCTTCCGCACAAAACCGGCTCACGACAACAAAAATCGCTAAATGTTCCCAGAAAATGGAAAAAAAAAATAAGAAGAAGAAAATAGCGAATGTAAAGCTATTATTATGCCTGTGATACGATAAAATGGACCGGAATCGAATTTGGACTTCCTAAGCCGATTTCTCGAGGAAACGAAAGCTTAACAGAAGCGGAAAATCGCAAATTAGAGGGTCTTAAAGAAGGAATTCGGCTAAAATCTCGCCAGCTCATTGCGGAGCAATGAGTCTCGTTCGTTTGCCCATTTACAATCAAATTAGGCTTCAATTTTGTCCAAATCCGGCAGTGCCCGAGCTACGTTGATTTCACATGTCTTATCTGCTCTCGATCGTGATTCAGACGATTTGAGTTGAAAATCATCTGCCAAAAAGTAATCAAAAATAGAAAAACACGAAAAGGAGGACTTCCCAGGGGGTCACCTATCCTAGTACTGCTCTCGCCCAAGCACGCTTAACTTCGGAGTTCTGATGGAATCCGGTGCATTAGTGCTGGTATGATCGCACCCGACATTCAATGAGATGTTTATTCTTATATCCCTCGAGTACGTGTGGAGCGGGCGGCGATAGACAATACGCAGTACTGCTCTCGCCCAATCAGAACCATGAAGTTAAGCGTTCTGGAGCGATGACAGAGCTAGGATGGGTGACTTCCCCGGGAAGTCCTCGCGTCGCGACCCTTTACGTAAATTATGGATAAAACAATTGAAATAATTTTTTTTTAATGAGTTAACCGTCTCCGGCGTAATCTGCGTCATACCCTTCCGCACAGAACCGGCTCACGACAACAAAAATCGCTAAATGTTCCCAGAAAATGGAAAAAAAAATAAGAAGAAGAAAATAGGAAATGTAAAGCTATTATTATGCCTGTGATATGATAAAATAGACAGGAATCGAATTTGGACTTCCTAAGCGGATTTCTCGAGGAAACGGAAGCTTAACAGTAGCGAAAAATCGCAAATTAGAGTGTCTTAAAGAAGGAATTCGGCTAAAATCTCGCCAGCTCATTGCGGAGTAATGAGTCTCGTTCGTTTGCCCGTTTACAATCAAATTAGGCTTCAATTTTGTCCAAATCCGGCAGTGCCCAAGCTACGTTGGTTTCACATGTCTTATCTGGTCACGATCAAGATTCAGATGATTTAAGCCGAAAATCGTCTGTCAACAAGTAATCAAAAATAGAAAATCACGAAAAGGGGCGCAATACGAGTACTTCCCAGGGGGTCACCCATCCTAGTACTGCTCTCGCCCAAGCATGCTTAACTTCTGAGTTCTGATGGGATCCAGTGCATTAGTTCTTATATCCCTCGATTACGTGTCGGGCGGGCGGCGATGGACAACACACGGCACTGCTCTCTCCCATTCAGAACCATGAAGTTAAGCGTTCTGGCGCGATGGCAGAGCTAGGATGGGTGACCTCCCTGGGAAGTTTTCGTGTCGCGACCCTTTACGTAAATTATGGATAAAACAATCGAAATAATTGTTTTTAATGAGTTAACTTTCTCCGGAGTAATCTGCGTCATACCCTTCCGCACAGAACCGGCTCACGATCTCAAAATACGCTAAATGTTCCCAGAAAATAGGAAAAAAAATAAGAAGAAGAAAATAGCGAATGTAAAGCTATCATTATGCCTGGGATACGATAAAATGGAAACGGAAGCTTAACAGAAGCGAAAAATCGCAAATTAGAGGGTCTTAGAGAAGGTATTCGGCTAAAATCTGGCCAGCTTATTGCGAAGTAATGAGTCTCGTTCGTTTGTCCGTTTACAATCAAATTAGGCTACAATTTTGTCAAAATACGGCAGTGCCCGAGCTACGTGATTTTACATGTCTTATCTGGTCTCGATCGAGATTCAGATGATTTGAGCCAAAAATTGTCTGTCAACAAATAATTAAAGATAGAAAAACACTAAAATGGCTGCAACATGAGGACTTCCCAGTGGGTCTCCCATCCTAGTACTGCTCTCGCCCAAGAACGCTTAACTTCGAAGTTCTGATGGGATTCTATGCATTAGTGCTGGTATGATCGAACACGACTTTGAGTGGGATGTTTATTCTTATATCCCTCGAGTATATGTGGCGCGGGCGGCGATGGACATCATGCAGCACTGCTCTCTCCCAATCAGAACCATGAAGTTAAGCGTTCTGGCGCGATGGCAGATCTAGGATAGGTGTCCTCCCTGGGAAGTCCTCGTGTCGCGACCGTTTACGTAAATTATAGCCAAAACAGTCGAAATAATTGTTTTTATTGAGTTAACCGTCTCGGGAGTAATCTGCGTCATACTCTTCCGCACAGAACCGGCTCACGACAACACAAATCGCTAAATGTTCCCAGAAAATAGAAAAAAAATCATAAGAAGAAAATTGCGAATGTAAAGAAATTAATTTGCCTGTGATACGATAAAATGGATCGGAATCGAATTTGGACTTCCTAAACGGATTTTTCGAGGAAACAGAAGCTTAACAGAAGCGGAAAAAATCGCAAATTAGAGGGTCTTAGAGAAGGAATTCGGCTAAAATCTCGCTAGCTCATTGCGGAATAATGAGACTCGTTCGTTTGCCCGTTTACAATGGAATTAGCCTACAATTTTTTCCAAATCCGGCAGTTACCGAGCTACGTTTATTTCACATGTCTTATCTGGTCCCGATCAAGATTCAGATGATTTGAGCCGAAAACGTCTGTCAACAAGTAATCAAAAATAGAAAAACACGAAACGGGGTGTAACACAAGGACTTCCCATGGGGTCACCCTTGCTAGTACTGCTCTCGCCCAAGCACGCTTAACTTCGGAGTTCTGATGGGATCCGGTGCTTTAGTGCTGGTATGATCGCACCCGACATTGCGTGGTATGTTTATTCTTATTTCCCTCGAGTACGTGTGGCGCGTGCGGCGATGGAAAACACGCGGCACTGCTCTCTCCCAATCAGAACCAAGAAGTTAAGCGTTCTGGCAAGATGGCAGAGCTAGGATGGGTGACCTCCTTGGAATTCCTCGTGTCGCGACCGCTTACGTAAATTATAGCTAAAACAGTTGGAATAATTGTTTTTAATGCCCTTCCGCACAGAACCGGCTCACGACAACAAAAATCGCTAAATGTTCCCAGAAAATTGAAAAAAAAATAAAAAGAAGAAAATAGCGAATGTAAAGCTATTATTATGCCTGAGATACGATAAAATAGAATCGGAATCGAATTTCGGACTTCCTAAACGGATTTCTCGAGGAAACAAAAGCTTAACATAAGAGAAAAATCGCAAATTAGAGGGTCTTAGAGAAGGAATTCGGCTGAAATCTCGCCAGCTCATTGCGGAGTAATGAGTCTCGTTCGTTTGCCCGTTTACAATCAAATTAGCCTACAATTTTGTCCAAATCCGGCAGTGCTTGAGCGACGTTGATTTCACATGACTTATATGGTCCCGATCGAGATTCAGATGATTTGAGCAGAAAATCGTCCGTCAAAAAGTAATCAAAAATTGAAAAACACGAAAAGGGGTGCAACACGAGGAGTTTCAAGGGGTTCACCCATCATAGTACTGCTCTCGCCCAAGCACGCTTAACTTTGGAGTTCTGATAGGAACCGGTGCATAAGTGCAGGTATGATCACACCCGACATTGAGTGGGATGTTTAATCTTATATCCCTCCAGTACGAGTGGAGCGGGCGGCGATGGACAACACGCGGCACGGCTCTCGCTCAATCAGAACCATGAAGTTAAGCGTTCTGGCGCGATGGCAGAGCTAGGATAGGTGACCTCCCTGGGAAGTCCTCGTGTCGCGACCCTTTACGTAAATTATGGATAAAACAATCGAAATAATTCTTTTTAATGAGTTAACCGTCTCCGGCGTAATATGCGTCACACCCTTCTGCACAGAACCTGCTCAAGACAACAAAAATCACTAAATGTTCCCAGAAAATAGAAAAAAAAATATGAAGAATAAAATAGCGAATGTTAAGCTATTATTATGCCTGAGATACGATAAAATGGAACCGGAATCGAATTTCGGACATTCTAAGCGGATTTCTTGAGAAAACGGAAGCTTAACAGAAGCGGAAAATTAGAGGGTCTTAGAGAAAGAATTCGGCTAAAATCTCACCAGCTCATTGCGGAGTAATGAGTCTCGTTAAATGTTGCCAGAAAATAGAAAAAAAAATAAGAAGAAGAAAATAGCGAATGTAAAGCTATTATTATGCCTGTTATACGATAAAATGGAACCAGAATCGAATTTCGGACTTCCTAAACGTATTTCTGGAGGAAACGGAAGCTTAACAGAAGTGAAAAATCGCAAATTAGAGGGTCTTAAAGAAGGAATTCGGCTAAAATCTCACCAGCTCATTGCGGAGTAATTAGTCTCGTTCGTTTACCCGTTTACAATCAAATTAGCCTACAATTTTGTTTAAATCCGGCAGTGCCCGAGCTACGTTGATTTCACATGCCTTATCTTGTCCCGATCGAGATTCAGATGATTTGAGCCGAAAATTGTCTGTCAACAAGTAATCAAAAATAGAAAAACACGAAAAGGGGTGCAACACGAGTACTTACCAGGAGGTCACCAGTCCTAGTATGGCTCTCGCCCAAGCACGCTTAACTTCGGAGTTCTGATGGGATCCAGTGCATTAGTGCTGGTATGATTGCACCCGACATTGAGTGGGATGTTTATTCTTAAATCCCTCGAGTACGTGTGGCGCGTGCGGCGATGGACAACACGCGGCACTGCTCTCGCCCAATTAGAACCATGAAGTTAAGCGTTCAGGCGCGATGGCAGAGTTAGGATGGGTGACCTCCATGGGATGTCCTCGTGTCGCGACCTTTTAAGTAAATTATAGCTAAAAAAGTCAAAATAATTGTTTTTAATTAGTTAACCATATCCGGAGTAATCTGCGTCATACCCTTCCGCACAGAACCGGCTCACTACAATAAAAATCGCTAAATGTTCCCAGAAAATAGAAAAAAAAAGAAGAAAATAGTGAATGTAAAGCTATTATTATGCCTGGGATACGATAAAATGGAACTGGTATCGAATTTCGGACTTCCTAAACGCATTTCTGGAGGAAACGGAAACTTAACAGAAGCGAAAAATCGAAAATTAGAGGGTCTTAGAGAAGGAATTCGGCTAAAATCTCGCCAGCTCATTGCGGAGTAAAGAGTCTCGTTCTTTTTCCCGTTTACAATAAAATTAGCCTAAAATTTTATCAAAATCCGGCAGTGCCTGAGCTACGTTGATTTCACATGTCTTATCTTGTTCCGATCGAGATTCAGATGATTTGAGCCGAAAATCGTCTGTCAACAAGTAATCAAAAATAGAAAAACACGAAAAAGGGTGCAAACGAGGACTTCCCAGGTGGTCACCCATCCTAGTACTGGGGTTTTTTTAAAAAAATAATTTAAATTTTAAAATTAATTTCAATTATAATGTAAAAAAAAGAGTATGCAAATATACCTCAATCCGCGCTTACGAAGCGCGGACGCTGCCCACGTGGAGCAGCGTCCATGCTTCGTAAGCGCGGACCCTGCCCACGTGGAGCAGCGTCCATGCTATTCCTAAATTTTTGTTATTTTATTAAGGGTAAGTACATGATAATAACCACCTATAGGACACTAATATTTTACTTTAGTTTTTTGTTTTTTTTTAAATTTCAACACATACTTTTATTTTTTATTTTTTTTCAACAATTCAAATATCAATTTAGTTTCTCCATAATTTATCAAATTTCACTTTATTCCATCGATAATAATAAAAAAGACTGTACACACACGCATCGCCTGTGCAGAGAAACTAGTATTCATTAACAGCCGCAGATAATAGTATAAACAGCGTGCACATGTACGCCACGGATAATCTTAAACTTTCAACGGTTTGCATCTTTGCAGCATGCAATGTTCGCTACGGAAAAAGAATTTGCGCGCTGCGAAAAACCATTTTTGTTGTAGTGAAGACAGAGAAAAAAACAGACAAAAATTCATCACGAAATAAGTTTTTTCGGGAATATTTACTCTTGTCCAATATATATAAAATTAAACGATTATTTAAAAAATATTTTCTTGATAAAATTTCATTACTATTTTGACTGGAAGATCGTGAATTAAATTTATTAAACAAATAATAATTCTTGTTAAATTTAAGATTTAAACAGAAATTTTTGAGTAGGTCTCTTGTGAAACGGTCTCACGAATTTTTATCTCACGAATATTTTTTGAATAGTAGAGATTCTTGAAAAAACTTATTTCGTGATGAATTTTTGTCTGTTTTTTTCTCTGTGTTCACTACAACAAAAATGGTTTTTCGCATCGCGCAAATTCTTTTTCCGCAGCGAACATTGCATGCTGCAAAGATGCAAACCGTTGAAAGTTCAAGATTATCCGCTGCGTACATGTGCACGCTGTTAATACAATTATCTGCGGCCGTTAATAAATTATGGAGAGACTAAATATATATTTGAATTGTTGAAAAAAAATTAATAAAAGTGTATGTTGATATTAAAAAAAAAAAACAAAAACCTAAAGTGCAATAGTTGGTGTCCCATAGGTGGTTATTATCATGTCCTCACCCTTAATAAAATAACCAAAATTTAGGAATAACGACGGTTTTTAAACCGTTGCTCAAACTAACGTCGGTTTCGAAACCGTCGCTGATTCTATTTTCGCGACATATATTAAACCGTCGCTGATTCCATTTTAGCGACAGTTTATAAACCATCGCTGATTCAATTTGAGCGATGGTTTTATATATATTCCGTCGCTAATTATTCCGTCGCGCGGACGTGGCACCACGTGAGCAGCGTCCGCGCTTACGAAGCATTAGTGATGGTATGATCGCACCCGACATTGAGTGGGATGTTTATTCTTATATCCCTTGAGTACGTGTGGAGCGGGCGGCGATGGAAAACACGAGGCACTGCTCTCGCCCAATCAGAACCATGAAGTTAAGCGTTCTGGCGCGATGGCAGAGCTAGGATGGGTGACCTCCCTGGGAAGTTTTCATGTCGCGACCGTTTACGTAAATTATGGATTATTTTTTTAATGAATTAACCGTGTCCGGAGTAATTTATGTCATACCCTTCCGCACAGAACCGGCTCATGACAACAAAAATCTCTAAATGTTCCAGAAAATAGGAAAAAAATAAGAAGAAGAAAATAGCGAATGTAAAGCTATTATTATGAATGGGATACGATAAAATGGAACCGGAATCAAATTTCGAACTTTCTAAACGGATTTCTCGAGGAAACAGAAGCTTAACAGAAGCGGAAAATCGCAAGTTAGAGGGTCTAAGAGAAGGAATTTGGTTAAAATCTCGCCAGCTCATTGCAGAGTAATGAGTCTCATTCGTTTGCCCGTTTACAATCAAATTAGGCTACAATTTTGTCCAAATCCGGCAGTGCCCGAGCTACGTTGATTTCACATGTCTTATCAGGTCCCGATCAAGATTCAGATGATTTGAGCCGAAAATCGTTTGTCAACAAGTAATCAAAAATAGAAAAACACGAAAAGAGATTCAACACGAGGACTTCCCAAGGGGTCACCCATCCTAGTACTGCTTTCGCCCAAGCACGCTTAACTTCGGAGTTCTGATGGGATCCGGTGCATTAGTTGTAAGGCCCGAGAATTTGATTACCGTAATATGAGATTAATCTGAAATAATTTGGCAATAATTAATATGATTATTGATTTTTAATCGAGATAATTACGAAAGGCCTAACCGAGACACGAAATGAGATAGCGTGTGAAAATGGAAGTGCGAGGACTGCAGCAACGGCGCACATGCGCGACCGGATGCGCGCACATGCGCCAAACAGGCAGAAGACCTCGCGCATATGCGCGGAAGATGTCGCGCATATGCGCGAAGCCTATGCGAGTGACTCCAGAGGGTCTCGCGCATATGCGCGGAGATGAGTCGCGCATATGCGCGAGGCGATGTACAGGATATGCGCGGAGACCGATTGTCTCGCGCATATGCGCCGATTGGGGTCGCGCATATGCGCGAGACGTGTTTTATGAAGGAGTGAGCCGCTTTCCTTGCATGCACGAAATATGTATGTATATATATATATAAACATACAAACGGTAATCCTCAGAAGGAAAAAGAAAGAAAGGAACGGAAGAAGCAGCTTCTGCTTTTGATCGAGATTTATGAAAAATCCGTCCGTCTGTTTTTGAATCCGACTTCAGTACTGTGTTCCAATCAACGCAGGCTACAACTGGACGTAAGTTTTGTTACGTTTAGACATGTTCTGAAATTATGATGTTGTCAGAATTAAATGGAATTCATATATGATGTTGTTGACATGTTAGACATCATAGAATCGAAGTCAGATTAAAGAATAGACTGTTTATGAAATTGTTATGAATTTCAGAGTTGATTTAGTTGAGATTCTATACAAGAATTGTGTTATTATTCAGATTATGAGTTGTACTGATACTGGTTATGAATTCTTGTATTATATCTGTGATGTTGAGATAGACGGGGTTATCGTGACTGTATTGTTATGCCGTCGAAACATCAGTAGATTGATATTGATTAGATTCAGTATTGATTTAGATTGATCAGATTCAGTAATGATTTCGATTGTATCGTGATATCGTTGATATGAATTAGATTGTGCCTTGTTCAGATATGGATCAGATTATGTATTGGTTTGAGTATTGATCAGAACAAGTCTTGAATTGATTTATATACTGATATTGTATTTATGCGATTGTCATCGCCAGACTTGTTATGGACATATTGGAATACGAGACTTCGTCTTCGTCGGATCGAGAAGATAAAGGTATAAATAAATGTTGATTCGGGATTGCACAACTCGAGTTAGGTTTGACTTGAGTTTCCCAAAATCACATACTTTACCTTATTGCATTGATATTTGCATATTATCAGATTGATATGTTTAGTCTATTGAATTATAGTAGAGCCAGAGTTTGAGTCTAGGGCAGATCAGCCTAGCTAGGGCAGAATCGCCGAGGCTTTGTCAGAACCGCGTAGACTCTAGACTTACGGTGTATCGATGAGCTTAGATGTAGATCGACGTCTATTGTAGACATTCGATACAGCATACCAAAGTCTAAATTAGATCGGGATCCCTAGATTAGAATAAGAGATGAGTCGAGTCTTAGATATCGAGACTAGAACTTGATTTACAGATCCGTATTGATTTATGTTTCGTAGATTACGATTCATGTTTTATTTACAGATTGGTATTGATACATGTTATTGACTATGCTACATGTGATAAGATATAATTCATGCTTTTATGTTAATTCAGTTAACTGCATGTATACATTATTTATACTGGGATTTATTCTCACCGGAGTATCCGGCTGTTGTCTTGTTTGTATGTGTGCATGACAACAGGTGGGACAGGATCAGGGTCAAGAGGATGATGAGAGATCGAGATTAGAGTGGTAATTCCGGACTTGGATGTAGACTTGGTTTAATACTTGAAATTTAGTAGTTAAACCTTAGACTAGTTTGAATAATTTTTGTACATTATTATACTTTTATACTGAGATGTATATTAGTTAATTCCATTACGTTCCGCACTTACATTTTAAAAAAAGAAAAATTTTTAGACCCTGTTTATCTTAATTGATAATTAAATCCCAAAGATGATTAAGAAGATGATTAGCGTCCGGGTCCCCACAACAGGTGGTATCAGAGCGATAGATCTTTTAGATTGAGATAGAAGAGAATGAGCGAGGTAGATTGAGTTTTCTTTCCTTGCATGTGAATGCTAGCATGAGATTAGGTTTTACTGCTTTGAAATACATGGTTACCTGATTATCTGATTTGAGGTTGTATTATGTATTATTGAGTATGAATCAGATCTGATTCATGATCAGCAGTAAGATGATTAGAGAAAGATCGGAACAGATTTGTAGTATTTGAGTACTAATGTTTTGATAAGCAGATATCCCTCCACGGAGAATTCCAGAAATGGGTAGTACTTCGACTGAACAAATAGATGTATCAGAAACTCAGATAGAAATACAGTTGAAAGAATTTCAGTTATTTCAGCTGTCGATTCTGAGTGGTACCGAGACGTCTGAAGATTGTGAGAACTGGTTCGATGACATAGAAATACTGTTTGATTTACTTGATTATTCAGATGAGCAGAGAATTAAACTGATATTCCACCAGTTACGAGAGACTGCCAGGAGTTGGTGGATTACAAGTAAAAAATGCTAGAATAGAGAGGTACAGTTATTTCGTGGGAAATATTCAGAACTGAATTTTATCGAAGATTTTTCTCAGTTTCGTACCGAGAGGACAAGAAAGCAGAATTTGAGAATTTGAGACAAGGCCAACTGAATATTGAAGAATATGTTGCGAAATTCTCTACTCTACGGCGTTTTTCTCCTCAGGTAATTGGGAATGATGAAACTGTAGCAGATCAGTTCATCAGAGGACTGAACTCGGAGATAGTTGCATTGATGATGAATATGCAGCAACCTTATCATTTTGTTGATGCCTTGAGTAAAGCGAAGAGAGCGGAAGCGAGTCTGATTAGACAACTAAAAAGGGTGTGTGCGATGCAACCCCAGACACAGATATCCCCTCTCCGATTTGATCGCGGCAGCACGAGTGGAAAGCAAGATTTGCTGAAAGCTCGAAAGAAGCCATTCAAGAAGTTAGGGAGCGGACTGAGCGGTTCAACTAGCTCCAGTGGTTCCAGCCCAAGTTATACTGGAGTGTATTGCAGGATTTGCGGAGGGAGACATTCCACAGAGCAATGCCAGGGAGTGACTGGTAGTTGTCGTATCTGCCGACAGCCGGGACACTTTGCTAGAGTTTGTCCCCAAAGAGATTCCCGTAGATTTCAGGGAGCTGGACCATCTGGTTGTGGTGATCGAGGAACAGACCCGGAGCACACTTGATGATATTGTGGCAGGTACTGTTACTTTATGATTATATTGCATATGTATTGATATATACTAATGCATTTTCTATGATTATCTTTGACTGAGTTGCATTGATACATATGGTATCTGTTGGGTCTGTATTGCTGTAGTATTAATCTTTGTACCTTTTGGGAAGGAAAGATTGATACCAGAGATTTTTATGACATATTGTATACTACAGTAAGATGAGAATGAGATTGAGTTAGATTATGATGTACTTGTGTTCTCTGATTTGATGTCATTATTGATATTAATATGCTGAACAAGTACAGAACTAGTGTAGATTCCTTCCAGAAAAATATAAGATTCAGACTAGATAGGGCTGATGAGTAAAGATTTCACGGTAAGGATTCTAGATTCAGAATTCCTTTGATATCTGTGTGTTGTATATGACTCGATCGATACAGAAAGGAACAGATGGTATCCTTATGTATTCAGTAGACATACTGAAATCGAGTCTAGCACTGGCAGATTTGCCAATGATGTACGAGTTGGCTGATGTTTGCCCAGATAAGATTTCAGATTTGCTTTATATCAGAAAGATAGATTCTAGAATTGAATTGAGATCAGGTACTGTTTGTGCTTTAGAATTTAGTACAGAATGATATTAAATGTACTGAATGACACTGAATGAATTGAAAGACCAGTAGAAGAGTACCGAACTGGAGTTACATCTGATCTAGTGTTTCTCTTTGGCATATTTCAATATATTCAGAGATATTCTGATGATTTCATGCTCGTTGTATCTATGATATTTTGATATATTCGCAGCATCTGATTGATTGAATCGAATAACTGAAGATTGAATGGGATATTCTGAGGAATGTGATTATTGTATACAGAAATTTTTCAGATATGAATTCTGCTTGAAACAGATTGTATTCAGAGTATGCGATATCTGAAGTTAGTATACCGATTGAATTTGACACAGTTGAGATTATGATCAGTGGCTGAGAATGATACCGATATCAGAAAGATCAGAAATTTCATAAATGTCAGAAATGTCAGAAATTTATTTTTGGTCTGAATTGATAGATTATCGTATACGATTGTTGTTTTGTATCTGCTTTAGTATTGTTATTGTTCTAAACAGTATTTGAGATAGCTTATATTGTTTGGGGGCATATTATATTTACAGATGATATATAGCAGTTGATCAGCACGGCATGAAGACGTGATGGATTAGTCAGAATTGACAGTATTGCCAGAAATTGCAATTTTATGAGTTACTGAACTCACTAGATCAGTATAGACTATTGATATTGTGAATCTGATTTGATAGTACCGTTATTTTGAGTCAGTGTTTGATACAGATTATTCAAACCGAATCAGAACTGAATTCAAGAATTACGGCAGTTCAGAGATTTAACTAGAATGTCCAGAACTTAATTTCGATAATCAGAGCAGAGCATCGATCGGGGTGACAGATATGTGATTTTTACTGTATGAAAATGATTATCTTGTAATGTCAAATGTTTCACAATTGTACAACAGAATTTGATATCGATAATCAGAACCGAATACCAGGTAGGTATTTTTCTTTAATTTATACTATTAACTGATTGTTTATACCCAATAGTTCGAATTGGAAATGACAGATAAGGTCAGAAGCGCACAGAAATGGATTCAGTAGTCGTTTAGGTAACAGAAAGTATATGATAATTCGAACAGACAGTTTTGATATAGACAGATTAAATCAGTTATGATAGAATTTATACGGAAATGTTGGCAGAACTTGTACTGAAATGTCTGAATCGCCAATAAATGAAGACAGAAATATAGAAATCAGAAGAGTTATTACAGAATTTGTATATTTCTGACTAGACATGGGGAGTATATTTCGATGAATTTCGTAATAAGATCACTGTAATACTTTCCAGATTGTGATGTAATATGATTGTGATTGACATATTGTTCAATCTAGATTTATTAGTTTGTACCAGATAACGTACAAACATGACCAAATGACACAGATCGATGTCAGAAAAGTGGTCAGAATAACTAGAATGCCGAAGTAGAGTATATCAGATTGTGATTTTGCTTGATTTTGTGCTTTTGGCAGAATGTATAGCATGATTTTATCTATGATTTATAGATTGACAGATAGTTGAAATGAACTATCTATATACTGGAGGATATCCAGGAACTGTAGTGCTGGATTTTAGCACTAGTGACCTAATGTCTTGTCACTTTATGAATTACTGTATAATGATAGCTATCAAACGAGTATTAAGATAGCCACAGATAAAACATTGTACAGTGAGTACTGCAGATTTCCGCTGAATGGGAATGATATTACGGTGATATTTGAGATTGAATTTGATAACAGCTGTTGATATTGATGTGGTATGAGCTGTTGATTGGTATATACGGATGTTGTATAGCCAGTAATTGCAAGTAATTTTATCAGAATGGTTTGATAGAATGAATTTTCTGAAGTAACCTTGAGTATACATATCTTCCTTATCTGAATTGATTGCTTGTGATTTCGAGGACGAAATCATATCTTAGAGGGGGAGAAATGTAAGGCCCGAGAATTTGATTACTGTAATATGAGATTATTCTGAAATGATTTGGCAATAATTAATACGATTATTGATTTTTAATCGAGATAATTACGAAAGGGCTAACTGTAAGGTCCAAAATTCAGACGACGTAATCCAACTGCATGCGAATCTAGGAAATTATGAAAAATAGAGTAATTAATTGATTTTAGCTGCTAATTAATTATGTGACGTACTTGTTTATATGCTAAATGAGATTTATTTGTCATCATGCAAAAAAAAAATGTATTTTAAGAATATTCAAGTGACGATCGAGGAACGGGGACCGAGGGCTTAAGAAAACGTAAAATATTTTTATTAAATAATTATTTTTAATTATTTACAAGATTGTCGATGCTTTTTAGTATTTTGTGAAATTAAGGGTTTTGAGGTGATTTTATACGCCGGGGCGTAAATTTTATCGGTGTTGGTTTTTCAACTAAAATACGAGCTTTTTGGCAACCCGGCTAATAAATTCACAAATTTATTTAAACAAAAACCTTGTTAATATTTTATTTAAATCCTAATTTAACTAATGGGCTTAATTCTATGGCTTAATAGGCCTAAAGCCTACTTAGGGATTTAATTAGTATTTAAAGTGTAAAAGTTGCAAAACCCTACACTTTGGCACCAAAGGAAATCGGCCACCTAGTTTATTTTCTGAAAAACTCTTCCCATCACACACACACAAACCTCACGGCACTTTGAAGGATTTTTGGTAAGGGTTTTTCGAAGGCAACAAGCAAAGTAGAAGCCGTAGTCATCTCCCGTTCTTCGTCGTCAAAGGTTTTTCGTGCGTATAAAACGTAAAGGCACGCCATACATCACCTTTTCTCATCCATCATATCATATTATTGATTGAATTATTGTGTGCATGAAGAACATGAAATATTTTTCAGAATTTTCGGTTTATGGCATGTATAAATGAGAAAACATGATTTTTGAATCCAATAACTTGTATATTATTTGGTTAAGGGGCTGCCATGACATAAGGAAAGATCAAGAGTGGTTTACACTTGTTTTAGAATCACACCAACTCACCTTAATCACCACCAAAAGTTACGGCAGAAACAAAACACCAAGCAGCGCGAGTTGCTGTCTTGGGTTGAGGGTTCGGGTTTTCATTGCAGGGGGTTGGGGTTGGGTTGGCTGGTTCCATGGGCTAGCCAAGGTCACGAGGGAGTCAAGGAGGGAGTCCTAGCCAAGCTAGGACTCACGGTCAGGGCTGGGGAAGAGTCCTAGCTATGCTAGGACTCCACCCGAGAACCATGCACAAGTTGGTGCAGGGTTTACGCACAGGTCCAGGGGATGAGGGGCTCAACTCGGGGTCACGGGCTGGGCTAGGGTGGCTCACTAGGGTCCTAGCGTGGTGCACAATAATTTGGTTCAGGGGCTGGGGCGTCGGCTTAGGGTCTAGACACCAAAATCGTAGAGTCCATGAAAGCTGAAAGTCTCGGCCAGCATGGGGTTACTTAAGAAGCTGTCGTTTTTGTGGTTTGGGCTGGTTTCTTGGTGAGGTTAGAGTCCAGTAGGGTACTTCAACATGTTGGGCAGGTTCTGGTTCGATATTGCTCGGGGGTAACTCGTGAAAATCGAAAGTTGGCTCGGGGTCGAAGTTTAGGTGTCGAATAGGGTATTTAAAAGAAGAAAAAAATTGGAAAACGGCTCACGGGGGTCGAGTCGGGGTCCATAAGGGCTAAAATAATATAAAAAGACTAAATTTATAATTTAGGAATTTTATATTAAAGTTTGGTATTTTTCGGGATAAAACACCGTCAAAATAATTAAGAAAAAATAATTGAAAAAGTCTAACACTTAAGCTAAATAAAATTATGAAAAAATTCACGTAAGCTAAAATAATTATTTGGGACATGTTAGAGTCATGAAATCAAGGAAAAAGTCGAAAAGGTAAAATTTTACGTCTAGGGGTAAAACGGTCTTTTTGCACCTAAAGCATAGTAAACGTCATGGCAGTGCCCTAAATGCTATTTTTATGAAAATATGATTATTTTTAAATGTTTATGAATTATTCATGATTAAATGATGATTTTTAAATGTCTAAGGGATTTTTATGATTTAAGAAGACATTTAAAATACATGTAACGTAATGATATTCATGATTTTTTTTAAGTGATGCGAATGAAAAATGTTGAAGGATGTGAAATAATTGTGACTAATTCGTTAATGTTGGCGACGTCGTAAGGGTTATGGTCCCAGTGGGAGCCCGACGATCGTGTTTCCATCATTGCGAATATGTGGTAACGGATATGTGGTAACGGTTTTGTGGTAACGGAAGAATGGGAATATCGTAGG